>NW_015663491.1:96560-122916 GCF_001515625.1 Sinocyclocheilus rhinocerous
GACTCTGTTCCCCTTTCGGGCTCTGTCTTTACATTTATTTTGAATGAAGCTCGCGATTATGGTAAGGGGCGTTACATTTCCGACGCGTGCTTGTGGTGTTCGGCCAATCACAATGCACTGGGTCAGCTGGCCAATCAGAGCAGACTGCGTTTGTCAAAGGAGGGGGCTTTGTTGAAAACTATGTGTTTGAGAGAGGCGGGGCATAGAGAACCTACAATAATGTACAGTATTTGAAAAATAATGTGTTTTTTGAACATTAAAGCGTCAACATATTCTGTTACACCAAATACACAAAATAATGATCTTTAAAATAGCATCATATGACCCCTTTAAAGTTTAATAAAATAGAAAACTTGTTTTAAATTTCACAATATTACATTCTATTTTTGATCAAATAAATGCAGTCTTGATTAGCAAAAGATACTTTAAAAAAAAAAAAAAAAAAATCTTGCTTATCCCAAACTTTTGATCGGCAGTGTACATATGTTAAATAAATAAATAAAGTTACATTTTCAATTTGATCTGAACTGACATTTGTAATTTCAAAAAGTTTAAAGACCAAAGTTGAATAGTTGAAACTGAAAGACAAGTTGAGTGAAATATGTGCAAATGTTTGGCTGGTAGCAGTGTATGTGGGATATGAACCTGGGCAGGGTAGAGATCTGGTGTCAAACGCACAGTCTCCAGCCTCCAGAGCCACCACTTCATCCTCATTCTCATTCTCCGTGTCACAGTCCAGCTCGCTGTCACTGCTCATGCTCGGCAGCACATGGTGGGGCTGCTTCTGGCTGAGGAGACCTATGGACAGACAATCATACGTTTATATGAACTGACAGATGTCAGTACTGAGAAAAGTTTTTTTTTTGTAGTAGTAGCTGTGCTTTATTTCCTATTGCACACTAAGAGAGTGTTACTCATGAAGCACCTGAACAAATGTAATTTCCTGAGAAATTTGATGTTCAATTAAATGACAGTGGTGTTCGTTCACAGCGTGTGCAGTGACTCATCGATGCAACACTAGTGTAATTTGCTGCAGTATAATTATACCCCATGTTTTTTCCTGTTTTTGAGTTTTCAAGAACGGATCGATCTTCATGTCTCACCTTCATCAGGGCATGAGGAGGAAGAGGATGGTTCAGCCAGTGACAGCAGTGACTGATGGATCTCGCCGGCACCCTCTTGGTCACAGTTAAGAGAGCTGTCTGTCAGCAGGCCAGACCTGAGGGATACAACCTTATTAAAAAAAACATGTTTTTAATGCCATTTTATATGTGAAAAAAAAAACGACTGAATAAAACAAAGAAACAAAAAAAACAACAACAAATTTAAAAAAAAATGCAAAATGTTATATTAAAATATAATAAAGTTAAAGATTGGCACACTCAAATTTTACAAACCAAAATAAAAGCAAATATTAGCGTGGCAGAAACAAATTGTGTGTCATGCTATTTATGTGAAAAAAGACAAAACAAACAAAACAAAACATCGGCATGCTGACTGTAACAAACTAAAACACAATATTAAAAAAGTAAGGGTGAAAAAAGAGTGTCATGTTATTTCATGGAAAACAAAACAAAACAGGAAAAACAAAAAGCCAAATATTAGCATTAACTAAGCTAAACAAAACAAACAAACAAAAAAAACAAACTACACCAACCCAAAGAACACAGAAAAAGCCAAATATAAATAAATTTTACATGAAATAAACTAAAACAAAAATTAGGATGGTAAAAGCAAATGTGTGACAAGTATTTAATGCGAAACAACTAACAACAAATACTACTAAACAAAATCGAACCCAAAAACAAATCAAAACAGTAAAACAAAAACCAATACAAAACTAAAAAAAGTCAAATATTAGCATGGTGAAAGCCATTGTGTGTCATTTAACCATGCAATGTGAGAAAAAAAAGCATAAGTCTCTTAAATAAAGTAAATATCAAGGCCAACCACTGATTTACAGCGTCAGAAGAAAACTTAAGAGATTCCAATAATAACAATGAATGTAATGACAAAATAAAACCAAGGAGCTGCGCGTTTTAATGTCTATTCTAGATCTGAAAACAGCAACCTTCATTCAGGCTCACTTACTGCATTTGTTTATGAATGGAAACACACACACACACACACACACACAAACAATACACTGTGCTGCTGATGGCTTGTTTCTGTACATTACCCCACGGCTGGAGTCCTGCGCTGTTTGGTGGCAGGAGCAGCTGCTCCACTGAGGCCTGTGACACTGAACAGGTCTGAAGCTGAAGCTCCATACAGAAGTTCCTCATGTTTGGAGCAAAAGGGCTTATCAGAGGAAGAGGAGCTGCTTCCCAGCGATGGAGGAGAACTCTGCACACTGCGTGCTTTCAGCGAGCCTGCAAAACACAGATAGCGTCATTTCTAAACGATTTGAATACACCTTGTAATATCAGGGTTGAGTTTCCCAGAAATCTCTCAAAATTAACATTTCAGATTATTCCTAGCGTAATTGGAAGGGTTTTAAAGCTATTGTTGCATCTTGGGATGAGCAAAATGACATTTTCATGTTATCTGAACAACTAGTTAAGTAGTCAGTTTAGGTTAGGTTAGATTGACATGGCATCTTAAAAATGCAATGCTTATGGTGCAAGATGCTGAAAAACTGCATGAGATGATAAACTAGTAGATTGATGTGTAGTGTAGTGTACTGACCATTCAAAGAGGAGGGTCCCTCAGGTTCAGTAGGGGAGTCTCGTCCAGCTCCTCTCAGCTCTTTCTCCCCAGCATCCACAGCCCTGCGCAGTGACAGTCCACCCAGAGCTCCCACGCTCTCCTGCTTAGGAGAACCAGCCTTCTTCACTCCTAAAACAAAGTCACACTGAATCTACAACAATATAAGATTCTTTAATGGTTCTTGAAAGAAGACTCTTATGCTTACCAAGGCTATATTTTATTTGATTATAAATATAGTAAAAACAGTAATATTGTGAAATATTATAACATTTTGAAGGAAGTGTTTTCTATTTTAATATATTTTAAAAAGTAATTTATTCCTGTGATGGAAAAGCTGAATTTTCAGCATCATGATTCCAGTCTTCAGTGTCACATGATCCTTCAGAAATTCTTCTTATTTTCTGATTTGGTGTTCAAGAAACATTTTTTATTTTCAATGCTGAAAACAGTTGTGCTGCTTAGTATTTTTTTTTTAAATGGAAAATGCGACTTTTTTCCAGGATTATTTGACTAATAGAAAGAACATTGAAATAAAAATGTTTTGTAACATTATAAATATCTTTACCATTACTTTTCGCTGCCTCATTTTGACATTTCATGCAGTGTGATATGCGATACTCTATCTGAAAGTATTTTAAAGAACATTTTGTTCATTATTTAATAATCAATACAATTGTCAATCAGTTTTAGGAGCTCATTATAATTGTAAAGACTACATGCTATATTTGTCCTTAAAGTACACAAACTTTTAAAAAAGCGCCTAAATTACACAAGTACTTTTACAAATCCATACAAATTTTAATCTAAAATCTAAACTTCATGTTACTAAAAAAACTGTTTTATGTGTCATATGAGGTAATCTAGGTCAGTGTCATACCACTTCGAGAGTGTCGTGATGAGACAGGCGCTTTGAAGAGCAGTTCGCTGGGTTTGCGACTGGGCCCCATCTCCGAGTCCATGGAGGGGCCCTGATCGTGGTTTGAGGCTCCCTGAGAGGAGATTCGACCGGCTCCACTGCGTGCTTCCAGCTGTCCTTTTACGTCTGACATCTTACTGCGCACTTCTGCCATCTGAGCCTTCAGTCTGATCAGGACCCCTGAGTCTGGGGCCGACCGACGCACCGCCTGAGGCCGACGCTCACGCTCTTTACGAGAAGGCACTGCAGCGGCTGTCAATCAAAAACGGTTAATGAGTCATGAATCATGTCGACTTTATAGTCACTTCAGAGTGAGTTCATGTTCATAATTCCCATCTCCAATCTGAACACATCAATGACACCTTGGCTCTGGAGGAGAGAGGTAGGGGGACGGGGCTGCATCCCCCACAGTGACTCCACATGGCTGCGGTCCTTCAGGTCCAGTAGTTGGATGAGGATGACCGGGTCGATCTCCAGGAGGCTGGCTGAGCTTGCACCTGCCCCACGCCTTGAACCCCGGGCACCTGCACCAGAACCTCCTGACCAGCAGTGGGAGACAGTTAGTACAGACTGTGTAAGGTTAGCATTATGCAGCTATAGTCAATAGGTAAGCATGTAGAGGTGGTGGCCAGTAGAGATATGAAAAGTACAGGCAGAGAACTTATCATAATTGTGAGAGAGTACATTACAGTGGATTACATCACAATATGCAGCATATGGACAGTTAAATTTTTTTGTAAATATTGCAAAACCCAAGGTAGTAATGTTTATTAAATTTTTTTAATTGTGTGTATTATTATTAACATACTATTATTATTATTAGCATATTAATTGTTTTAGTATTTTTATGTGCTTTTGTCAGTTTTTTTCCCCCTGAATACATTTATTTAGATTTCAATTTTTATTTTTTACATTTATCTTTAGCTAAAGCCAGGCAGCATTTCAAATTTTCAGTTAAGATGATGTACTAAAATTACTAAGGCTAAAGCTAAATTTAAAAATAGCTTTTTTTTTATTACAATTTTTTTTTTTATTATTTAAAAAAATATTTTTTTATTTAAAAAGTTTTTCCATCTAATATTTGTATTTTAGTTTTAGTTTTTTTTTCAAAAACTGAAAAACTATTTTAATAGTTTTAGTTTTAATTGAAGTCACAATGAAAATCAAAATGGACTATTTTTGTATGGAAATTGAATTGTTTATTATTAATGATTTATCCGTGCACATCATTTTATTTTTTACTTTTTAACTTATTACATTATTGTCATATAGTTAAACATTATAGTCCTAGGTATTTTTTTTGTGGGAATTATTAAATGTCATTTCAATTTAGTGAGCACTAAACGTCTTGCAGCAGAAGCTCTGACAGTGTTTTAAACTGCAGATTCTGCAGTCAATCTTCAAAGGCTGATATGGTAATTTGGCTCAGTTACATCACTACAACTGATTAACAGGGTGTCGCAGTCGATGACACTTCAAAGCCAAGTGTTTCAACACACCAAATTGCCATATGCATGACACTCGCTTTTCATTAGAAATAACTGATTCATTATTTGAATCAATGAGGCCGCTTGGACAGAGAAACTGGTTCACCTGTTGCCCCGGCAACATCATCGGGTAATTCACCTTCCTCCAGGTCTAGATTCCCACTGTACTCCACATCATTCTCACCAGACCTATAACGGATAAAAACAAATCACACTTGTGTTATTTCTCTGGTACTAGTGGAATGTGAGCAGCAAGTAAACAAATCTACAATGCATAACCAGATCAGCGCTAAAATTTCGGTTTAAGTGTAGAAAGGTTTTGAATGATTAGTTGGATCCCAATGGAGCTAAATGAGGTGTGGCCGGCATTATGTCCCCAGTGTATCGCCACATGCTTTAAATAGACCAGGATTCGTTTGCGTGGCTCCCCCTGTTAATAGTGAGAAGTGGTATAGTCTGAAATAAGCTGCTCCACAGGGGGTGTTGAAAGCATTCTGCTCCAAGCATCCTGCTGATTATGTATGTATATGTGAGTGTGTGTGTGTAAGGGTAACACATGCACCATTGTCTCAGGCTCAACTGTGTGATGACTCCGTCCCCTCCAGCGGTTCTCTGCGCTGATCCACTACAGTATTTATAGAAGCTAAGAGCTTCGACTTCACATGGATACATCGAACAAATGTTTGCTTACCCTGCTAGTATTTACACGGGCCTTACCAAAAAAATTATATATTTTCTTTATATATTGAAAAAAAAAAAAGTTACTCTCATTAACTCATTTAGAAAATAAAAATAAAAAGTAATAAAATAAATAAATGCATAATTCCCCTCCATATACATGAAAACAATAGGTTTTTAATTTTTTTAAATATTAAATATAAAGCTAAAATATAAAAAAAATAAATCAAATAATAAGAAAACAAATTTATTATTTCCCAACAATACACATAAAACAATAGGCTTTCTTTATATTGAAAAAGATGATTAATAAAAGTATAATAATAATAAAATTAATCATATGTAATTGGACATCATTGCATTTGTACTGAAATTGCTAATCGGTCATGATGCATTCTGGAAAAACATGACCAACCACCTACTACCTGGTAAACCACTGTGCTGAAACAAAGGTTTTTTGCAGATTTAAATGAAAAAAACAAAAAAAAACACAACAACAACAACGAGATCAAACTGAGACATTTGATTAAAGGGGTCATATGATGCGATTTCAATTTTTCCTTTCTCTTTGGAGTGTTACAAGCTCTTGGTGCATAAAGAAGATCTGTAAAGTTGCAAAGACTAAAGTCTCAAATCCAAAGCGATATTCTTTATAAAAGTTAAGAGTCAGCCACGCCTACCTAAAACAGCTCATTCTAACACGCCCCCACATATCTATGTTGCTATATGGGAAGATTTGCATAACGCCGCCCAAAAAAAAGAAAGAGGGCGTAACTTTTATTCTCGCTGTAGTTTTGTTGTTTCCGCCGCCATGTTGTAAAGACGCTGTGTGCTTCGTTGTGAAAGCGAAACTACTTTGTTTGGCCTTCCAAAAGAGGACGATATCTGCTTCGTCATGCCTGGAGCTGATCCGTGCTGATTGCTGAGGAAATACTACAACTTTGCGCTGTCGATCACCGGATCGGCTTTCACCGTGGACGAAGCGGAGTCCAGCCCGGAGTCGTCACATGTCCTTCCGGACGCTCCTTCGTCGAAATCACCGGCCGTGCCGGTCTCAAGCCCGCCGCCTCTGCTCACTCTAACCCTCCAGCCGTTCCTCACGGTAGCCCCCGGCCTCTGCTCACTCTAGGCCGCCGTGTGTGACGCTGTTTCTATGCACAAGACTTCACAGGTTTGCCTGACTGACATCAGGATGCCTGTGAAGCACAGATGAAGCACACATGAAGCACAGAGAACTTTAAAAACATCTGACGAGTTTAAAAAAAAAAAGAAAAAATTGAAGCTTTTTGTGCTGTATCAACATGTGATCATAAAAAAAAATCAAGTCAAATCCATATGCAATCTCAAGTGGTCACAGGAAACCCATTTGAGATGATAATACCAGTTGTAAACAGAGCCTAACACCCCATAATTCCCTCTTTCCCCTACTTTATCCTGAATAAGCGGCATTTGGGTAACGGTAAGTGCATGGGCACCTTTACAAAGCCAACATGAAGAGCTCACACAAAACACTCCAGCAAATAGAGTCAAAGGTGTGAGAGAATGTGCGTGGGCCTGAGAACAAGAGAGCACGAGTGTGTGTGCACACTGGAAAAGCCAGAGACTGTGAGAACGAGCATTTGTAAGCAGGAGGCAGAGGCTCTGATGACTCATTCGTCTCATCTGGTTGGAGCAGTGTGTGCGTTTGAGAGCTGTGTGAGCGGGCGGTAGCCGGCAGCATGAGCAGAAAAATGTGAGGTTCTGACTCCAACACCTCACTACAGAGACACAAGCGCTCTCACAGAGCCTACACAAGTCAAAGCTGCCAATACTGCTCATTCTCTCAGATCGTGATAGGACAGGACAGAAAGAACAGCTCTCTGGTTAAACACAGAGTACGAGGGAATGCCTGTCACAAATGTGGTAGCAGCCCTAATTAAACTGTGCTTTCCAGCCGGGGGGAGGATACAGCTGTTACCCTATGGCACACAAAGCACCATCTCGTGCGAGAATCTTAGTACACTAGTATTTACCACACCATGAGGACGTGACCTAGCAAATGATGAGTACTGCTTTAAGAGGGGGAAAAAAGGAAAAACACTATAAGAGCTGATCACGATTTTGCCAGAAACACTTTCAAAAGACCTACATTATCTACATATATCCCACAATGAAGCTTGTGACTTCATCAAGTGCTGTCTTCCAACAAGTATGGTAAAATAATATTATTATTATTAATGGCTTTAATTATAGCTCATTCAGTTAGGTTTGCATCAGAACTGTTAATCATTGCTGTGATTCTGCCTGGGTTAAAAAAAAAAAAAGTTCAGCTGAAAGAAAAAAAATATATAAAAATCCTATCATTATTTATACACCCTCATGTTGTTAGAAATTTGTTTTAGTTTCTTTCTTTCTAATAAAATTCTCCAAACAGAAAAAACTCCAAGCTGCATTTTTCCATATAAAGAAAGAAAATGAACATAGACTATCAAGACTGTCATTCAAAAAGAAATGGAAAACAAGATCAAGACAAAAGCACAAAATTAAGTAAATGGTGACATTTTTTTTAACTATACTGGTGACTATAACAGTGGGCCTCAAATGGTACTGCTTCAAAAATCATATTCTGAAATTTTAGCAAAGAGGTTTTTAAATCTTGTACGTACATGGTCTCTTCGTCAATATCATTCTCCTCTGTGTTACTAGTGGCTGTGGAGCTCCCAGAGGTGCTACTACCGTCCAGAGGATTGACATCTTCATCTCCAGTTAGACAGTCCACCTCCAGATCCCCGTCAGACAACTCCTAACATTGCATCAACACATCATCATCAAACTGTTCCTAATGTGCGCAATATAACATCAAATAGCTCCAAGCATGAAAATGATTCAAGTAATGTGGCTGTCAGTGCTTCAGGTTCACTACATTACATGTAGGCTTGTTTTCTTTAGAGATCACAATGAGTGTAATCTGATTTGAATAGCATATGCCTAAAAGCAGATGATGATGTAAGAGTGTGTATGTAAAAGATGTTTAAGATGTGGCTATGATGAAATGATGGATAATATCTTAGGGGGAGTAAAAAAGAAAACGAAAAAGAAACGTTTCTAGTTTTCAAAGTGAACAAGAAAAAGTTGAAGATTTTATTGCTAAAATAATGTTAAATAATAGCAATGAATTTCACCATGCTGCTCTGACAGGCCTTACATTAGAGTCATCATGCTGGGTCTTCTCTTCATCCTCATCTTCTTTTGTCTCTGCTGAGGCTGCCTGACTCCCTTCCTCTAGTACGGAGCTCTTTCCTTGACGGGAGTCTCTCCCGGAGGAAGTCGTGGGGCAGAGATGCCGATCAAATGGAGAGGAACTCCTCGACTTCTGCCGACGGAACAGTTCTATAGCTAGCCTCTGAACAGAAATACACCAAAATATAAAAAGCATACATGACATAACACAATTTGAAAGAAGTGTTTCTTAATTAAGTTTGAAAACATCAACAGGCATTACATGTTACAGCATAAATATTACATGGATACCTAATGCATTCATAAATGTACTCGCTTCAGTCTATATAGAAAGAAGTGGCCATTTCAAATTCGGTTCACGTTTGAAACAACGCAGTTTCTTGAAGCCAGATTCTAAGTAGGATGTATTCAGGGTAACATAAAACTTTAACACTAACCTCTTTTAGGTTGTTGATCTGTTGAATGTAGCTTGACTGGGCTGACTCCAGCTGAGTTATGTACCAATACTGATCTCTACACTTCTGAAAAAACGTAGGTGATCGCACTTGATACCTGTGAGATTAATTGAAAAGGCAGAGCATGAGAAATGAACAAGACAGCATACACTGGATACATCCTTGGATAGTATATCATGCATTTCATGGTAATTCTAAAGGAGGAGGAAATTCCATTCCCATTCCATTGAACACAAATACTGTACGCTTGCTGTGTCAACAGGCTTTAAAGGGGTCATGAAGTGCATGAAAAGAAAAACTTTTTTTTATTTTGTAGGCCTACTGTTCTCTGTTGTCCACTTATAATGTTATCAAGAAATTTTATTCAAAAACATCATAATTTAGAAGTAATAGGCTATTTTCTGTCCTGTTTTTAACCCCCTCATCAGAACTCTGCGTTTGAATAGGCGTGGCGGATAGTAGACTCAGAAGTAAATGCCCACTGCTATGACTGGCTAATAGTTGTGTATGTTTGCCAGCCTACATCCTTCACAAAAGGACGCTGCAGTGATTTAGGTTTAAAATGCATAAATACTTATTTCAAACGATCTGTTTAACAGACAAAGCAATAGGGATCACGTAATATAAACGGTTACTCACAAAACTGTGTGTTGCAACATTACTGTTCCTGATCCAATATAGTCAGCACAGCATCCTCTTTTAGTTTCAATCTTTCTGAAAATCCCACTCGGAATTGTGCTTTATTTGTAAATGAATCAGCGGTAAAATCAAGTGAACAAAGGACCAAGTTCTTACTGACGTGTTCTGAAACTTCATTAAAAATAAAGTTAATCCACTCTTTCCTAATGTTGGCACGCACAGCGTTTTGCTGTCTTCTGAGCCATCTTTATCTTTGGGTTTCTGTGTAGACCTGTGTTCGTCTCTCGTTATTTACACTACGTGTGTGAATCAGTGGGCGGGGCTAAACAGGCAGCGATGTAGAAGCAGGCGTTTGATCTTCTTCTGCGGAGGTGGTGTCATTACATCATGAAGGTCGTTTTGGCAGACTGGCTTTAATATAAGCTGTTTTTAGACTAACAAGAAAGTTTTGACTTCTAAAACCTACAGGATGTTTTTATAGCACAATGACCTCTTAAATGTCAAAAGACCAAGGGAATTTGGTTTCTCAGTTCATGACCCATTTAATAACCGAGTAAAAAATATTAAAGGTACTATTTGCGACATAAAATCTAAAACAACTAATTGTGAGTTCGACCCACTGCCTACTCACTTGTTTACCATCTTTGTCTTCATTAATTACTAAAATTATTCACTCTTCACTTGTTTCGGATTCTGTACCTTCTTCTCTTAAAACGGCTATTATTACCCCTATACTAAAGAAATCAGGGACTGATCAGTCAAATTTTGAAAATTATCAACCAATTTAGAGCTTTTTCGCATTTGGCTCCCAAACTCTGGAATAGCCTTCCTGATAACGCTTGGGGTTCAGACACATTCTCTCCGTTTAAATCTAGATTGAAGACACATCTCTTTAGCCAAACATTCACATAATGCATATCATAATCTTGTACTGCAGTTATATCTGATCAAATGCACATTATTATTCTTTAGTGTTCATTGTGTTTGATTACGTCATTAACTGATTTTTACCGTACATTTCTGCCATGTGTACATCAACTTGACATAGCCACCACTGATAAGCTACTACTAAATATATTGTAGAAACGTAATTTTCTGTAAAGCTGCTTTGCAACGATTTGTATCGTGAAAAGCACTATACAAATAAACTTGAATTTAATTTCTAATTTGCCATTCATTTCTAAAATCTTGGAAAAATTTGTTGCAGCTCAAGTTCACAATCATCTCTCCAATAATAAATTGTTTGAGCAATTCCAATCCAGTTTCCCCACCATAGCACAGAGACTGCTCTTGTCAAAATTACTAATGATTTGTTATTGGCAGCTGATTCTGGTTTATTAACAATAATTGTCCTACTTGACCTGAGTGCGGCCTTTGATACGATCTCGCACAAGATACTCCTGGACAGGTTAGTTTCTATAGGGATCACTGGCACTCCCCTGTACTGGTTTAGGTCTTATCTTACCGGTCGCACTCAGTTTGTTCATATTAAACATTTTAAATCAAGACCATTTACAGTTACTACTGGTGTCCCTCAGGGTTCTGTTTTGGGCCCACTCTTATTCATCATCTATTTACTTCCTCTTGGCCATATTTTCAGGAAATATGGTATCCATTTTCACTGCTATGCCGACGACACCCAGCTTTACCCGTCTTCCTAACCCTCTAGTTCATTTCCTCCACCTTCCTTGACCAGATGTTTAGCTGAAGTTAAAGACTCGTTTTCAGCCAACTTTCTAAAACTCAACAGTGATAAAACTGAGGTCTTACTTATTGGTACAAAATCTACTTTGACTAAATCTGATTCTTTTACTGTGGATATCGATAATGATGCAATTTGTCCTTCTCAGCAGGTCAGGAGTTTGGGTGTCATTCTGGATAGCACACTTTCTTTTGAAGCTCATGTCAATAATATTATGCGTACTGCGTATTTTCACCTGCGTAATATTAATTGCCTCCATACCTCTCTCACAACGAATAATACTGCAGTTCTTATTTATGCACTGGTTACCTCATGTATCTACTATTGTAATGCTCTCCTTAATGGTCTTCCTTCTAAACTTCTCTATAAACTCATTCTGATTCAGAACTCTGCAACTCATGTCCTTTCTAGGACTTCATCAATCGAGCACATTTCTCCAGTTCTCCAACATTTACACCGGCTCCCAGTAAAGTATCGCATTGATTTCAAAATTTTGCTTCTCACATTTAAGGCACTTCACAACCTTGCTCCACCGTATCTTACTGACCTTCTCCACATCTATACTCCTTCTCGCACTCTCAGGTCTTCACACTTGATCTCTCTTGTGTCGCCTCGTATATGTTTAAGCACCATGGGAGCAAGAACTTTTAGTTTTGCGGCCCCTCGCCTATGGAACTCTCTTCCCCCCTTAAGACTTATCTTTTTTACCCAGGCTTTCTTATGACTTGCTCTTATTAAGCCTTTATTGTATTTATAATGCTTGTATGCAGTTGTGCTGTTGAATTTTGCAATGCTAACAGGATTTGTTTAACTACTGTTTTTACCAATTTGCTTGCTGTAAGGTGACCTTGGGTGTTTAGAAAGGCACCATTTAAATAAAATGAATTATTATTATTTATATAAAAAAAGTCAAAAATTCAGCTGCAAGATCGCACCTGAGCACAAGAGTGTCAGTCTGCATATTCAAGTAGCCCTCACTGGCGAGAAGGTCCAACCTGAAGAACCTGTTATACCCCCAGCACTCGCCCACCTCAAAGTCTGATGCAAATTCTCGAATGATGTTTTTGGTGGGGTCACTGGAGGCCTGATGGACCATCTCCACCCTGTATTCATACCTGGAAGAAATTCAACCAGTTAGACTTTAAAAACAATATTTGTGACACTGCACAGCAGGATGACAGGACAGCAAGTGCAGCCTACTTGGACGTCTCTGGGAGTCCAGCTGACAACTCTAGAAAAACAGAGAGATAGTTTCCTCGAACAACGCCATTGCCATCCTAAAACACAACAACAACGTCTGTGAGAATAGGAAGAGTCTGTAAATTTCAATTTGTCACCGTGTTACGGGTGACAAACTTACCGGATAAACCTTCAACCTCCAGCACAGGCCTGATATCTGGAGCGGGGGGCTGTAGACGGGGTCTGCTCTCTGCCGCAGAGTACTTACGGCAATGAGACAACACCAATTCAAATGAAGCAAGAAAACTAATGCAGCATTTAAGATATAAATTAATAAGAAAGACAAAGGGAGTGTGATTACCTGAAGTTTGCCAAAACAAAAGTGCTCGAGTCATAGGCAGGGACCAGCTCACTGAGAAGAAATGAGATATGACTGTGAGCAATTTATCTTGCAAATCGAAATGGGAATGTCTCTACAAGTTCACCACAAACTTAATTTCACTCATAAATAAAGAAGTGTTATTCTAAAATCTCACTGGAGAAATAGCACACTGTATTGGCCTACAAAGTGACATTATGATCGAATGGCTTTATAAGCTTAGAGTTGTTTTTACAGGTGTGCATGTTTATTCATTATTCACAGACTGCGCCAAAGTTCAAGCTTACAGAGATCTCGTCTCTGTATGTGAAGGAGCAATATAACAGGTACAGTGCCTATGTTTGTGTACCTGGTGAAGTCTGGTGGGACAGGAGTGGTGACAAAAGACTGCATTGGCTTCCTGTGAACCTGCTGGAACATGAGCAGGATCTCTGGACTCTTAGAGATCAGCTCACTCTTACTGCACGAACGCAGCTGTGGGGAGAAAACACACTTGTCACAAATCAAAAAGTCTACAAACATCTGAAATGACTCATGAATTCTTCTAAATTCTAATTTAATGCTATATTTTAATTTCAAATTATTGTAATTACATAATTTAAGTGAAAAGCTGAACTGAAAACTTCACATCAAATTCAGAATTAGTACTTGGTTAATCACATTTTCTTATTTGACCCATTCTACTTTATAACCTTACAATTAGAAATATAAAAATAAAAAAACAAATGTTTATTTTCAGGTCTTAATTGTAGTTGAATTGCACATTTTCAATGTAGTCTCAAGACTTCTATCTCCATTGCACATCTGCTTTATTTTACTGATACACCAGATCCACACACCTGATGTTCCACTTCCTGCAGCAGAGACTCCAGCAGTTCTGTCTCCTGTGTCAGAGAGGTCTTCTGTCCTGTGGGTGCATCAACTTTACGTTAGACCAAAATAACCTCAAATGTCAGATTACATGAAAACTGTCAGAACAAAAGCATGTATGTACCCATGAGTGTGATGAGTTTGTTCTTGAGCTGATTATCGAGCCGAGCAATCATCATTTCCACAGCATTTCGGATTTCCCTCACCCTCTCATCCTTTGCCCCTCGCACCGCCTCAACATTCTTCTCCTGAAAAACATAAAATGTAAAGGTATAGCTGTCAGAACTTCCAAAATTGATATCATAAATCAAAAAAGTATGTGGACACCCAAACACGCTCCCATATAAATATTTGAGCACCAAATCAGCAAATTAGAATGATTTCTGAATCATGTGACACTGAAAAATAGAGTAATGAAGCTGAAATCATTGACGCTTTAAAGTACATGAAAATAAAAGTTTAAATTGTAATATTTTAAAATATTACTATTTTTACTATATTTTGATCACATAAATACAGCTATGTGAGCTTTAGCATTAATAGGGAGTTGGCTCTCCAACTTCCACTTCTAGGAAGATTTTCCACTAGATGTATTTGTCCACGTAATGTACATTTGTTTAGTGCTGTGGCGCCCTCTATAGGACAATCCCCTGACGTAGGAGCTATAAACAGTAGCTGATGGACTTGTGTGGGTTTCTTGGCATCCTGGAGTTCTACATTATGTAAAATGCCTTCAAAAGCACTTATCAAACCAGGAATACATGTAATTAGATAACATTTGATTTGTCATTAGCAGTTCCATCTAAAAGGGGTTTGTGGCTGGTAAACTAGAATCCATTACAAACTGTCAACTCAGAACAGATCTAAATGGCTCCGTGTGGGCGTGAATGAGAAGCGAGGGTGCTTACCACTTCTTGAACCAGACTAATCAGCTCCATTAGCCGGCGCCGCAGCTTGGCCACCTCCTCGTTCACCTTTGTCACATGCTGCTCATAGATCTCGGCCAGGGGTTTGAACGTATGACCTCCGTGCTGTGGAGAGGTGGAGGAGATAAGCAAGTTCCTGTTTGAGACAAACTGACATTCATTCATATTAGGCACAGTATTATTCATTGATAATTTGCTCCTATGTGTGACCAGTCATGTTTTAGCACAACACATTTGGATCTGAGGAAATGACAATTCACCAGCCTGACTAATACGTTTTGAATTCAGAATTGCGTACCATGCCTCCCCATAGAGCGCACTGGTGACAGATGCACTTCTTACAAGTCCAGCAGAACACACTCAACTTCTCATGATGGTTCTCACACCTGTTAGGGTGAGAAGAGAGAATCAGCGACAGTGAGTATTAACTCTACACTAATTGGTCACTTAGTCATCCCAGAAAATGAAAACCAAACATAAGCCAATGGTGCATCTTTTTTTCTATATGGAAACATTTTACCATGCCTATTTTTCCTAGGAAAACTCAAATACTGTATGAAAAGCCATGATATAAATAATGTTTTAAACATTTGCGCTGTTAATATTTTTGTAGAAACTGTGGTACACTTTTTAAGAATGTAAAAAAAAAAAAAACACACACACACACACACTTGAATAGACATTTTTAACATTACAAATTCTTTACGGTTACTTTTGATCAGTTTAATGCATCCTTGCTGAATAAAAGTATTAATTTCTTTCTTTAAAAAAGAAAAAAAACCTTACTGACCCCAAACTTTTGAACGGTAGTGTATATATTGCACATTTAATATTATATATAGTTATTCCACAGGGTCAAAAGTGCCCATGGTACACACTACTGCAGCTGTCAAGACTGTATTAATATTCAGTATTACTCACTTGTCTTTGTCGTTCTCCTCATGTTTTGTGAGGTTGCAGAGCTGTGTCTCGTCGCACCGGGACACATGGAAACCATAGACTGTATGATGAAAACACAGTATGGTAGGGGCGTAACATTTCCGTCACACGCTTGAGGTATTCAGCCAATCTGTTTTTTTAACCTTAAACCACATAAACACATTGCATTACACCAAATACACAAAATAATGTTCTTTTTAGCAGCATCATATGACCCCTTTAAGCATACCATGACTTGCTCACCAATAGATCCGGTATAGTTAATGGGTGCCGTCAGAATGAGAGTCCAAACAGCTGATAAAACATCACAACAATCCACAAGTAGTCTACACAATTCCAGTCAATGATCTTGAATTAATAATAAAATACTAATCTTGTAAAGTGAAAAGCTGCATGTTAGCAAGAAACAAATCCAACATTAAGACATTTTAACTTACATCCATTACTTCTGGACAAAATAATCCCTAGTGATCTGTGCATATTTCACTCCAGATTCAAATGAAATGACCTTTTCACTGGAGAAAGCATTATTATGGATAGAGGACTTTAGCTGGAAGCAACAGTCTGACGTTAAAAAACATCCTGATGTATTTGTTTATTTCCAACATGCAGCTTTTCACTTCACAATACATTATTTGATGGACTGGAGTAATTTGGATTATTGTGATGTTTATATCAGCTGTTTGGACTCTCATTCTGACGGCACCCATTCACTGCAGAGGATCCACTGATGAGCAAGTGACATAATGCTAAATTTCTTCAATTCTGTTCTGATGAAGAAAAACTCACCTACATCTTGGATTACCTTTAGGTGAGTAAATTTTCAGCAAATTTTCATTTTTGGGTGCACTAATCTTTTCAGCCAAAAATTAACATTCTGACTTCATTTACTCACCCTTATGCATTTTCTCATGTGCCTCAAGCTTGTAATATAGCGCACAAATCTTATTGATCACTGATAACTTTTTTTAATGATAAGAGCGTTCAGGAAATTTCTTATAAATTCACATTTTGTGTTCCACAGAAAAAGGAAAAGATACTTGAATGACATGAGGGTGAGTATAATGACAGATTTTTCCTGTTTGGCTAAAGGTTGAATGTAATGTTCCGTGTCAAGTTTTTGTCTTTAAACAAAAGTCAACTTGACGCCAGCATAAATCATAAAACATACACAAAGCATAAAACATACACACACATCATACTGTAAACATACCTCAACACTCTGCTCATCCATTTCAGCCAGTTTTACTTCTGACAGTCAAATATACCTGATGGGAGAACCTTGGTGGCTTTCACTGCAGTAAAAGCAGAGAGCAGAGACCATTCAGATGCTCACATTTTAGCAGTATAAATGCACACAGTCTGCCAGTCTACTGAAGGACAGTCTACAGTGGATCTCTATAAATGCCTGGCAACTCAGAGCTGATGTGACAAGTGACAGAAGACATTCATCTGTATGAGCTTATATGACTGCAGATGGCCAAAACACAGGATGAAATAAACACATAATATTACATGAACTGCCAAAATGCTGCAGGATACATCTGTCAACATCAAATGGAGGCCTTCATGGTTTTATAAAGCAAATAACGGTATCAAATACAATATATCAATGGTAAAAGTTCACAGATGATTGACTTCAACAACCAAATAACCCAGAAATGGGCAACATAGCGACCATTTCGATCAATAACAAACGCTGTCAGCTATTAAATATGCCTGCAGGGACAATATTTGAGCACATCCAACAAGAAACATCGTCACGTGCGAGCTTAAAACTTAATGCCAATACAGAGAGGATAAGAAACGACTGATAAACCGTTAAAATAAAAAATATATTATAAATAAATACACAATACATACACTAGCAGGTGATATAGCACAGGTTAGCATTTAGCAAGTTAGCTAGAGGGGTTTGCACAAAACTCAATGCACCATACAGAAAAACCTCGTATCTATCAAAATGCATTTACCTTTTAATGTTGCCCTCGAACCCGTCACTCCGACTGTCTACATCAAACGCTATTAATTTAGTGTTTTATAAACAGGTATTGTAGCATCAGACTGCTTGTTTATAGACTAGCAGCAGAAAGCAGCGAATGTAGCGCCTATATGTCATTGTCAGTCACCATGGGAGACCGTGTCAGTCACCATGGGAATCCGTATCCACCAATCGTATTTACTGTTGGTAGCCGAGTGGATTAGCATTAACCAATCACGATCGCCCATTACGAGTGGGCGGTTCATTTAGCGTTGTGACACGCCTACTTAAAAGCGCCAACATCAAATATTTAAAGCTGCAGTCCGTAAGTTTTGCTTCTTTGTCGCCATCTCTGTTTGAAAACCTGGAATTGCAGCTGGGTGCGGAATTATCTAGCTTGCGTGGGTTGTGAGTCGGCGCGGCTCCAGCGCTGATGAATCTAATGTTCTGAAGAGTATGTGTGGCAGTCAGTCACTGCACCGGTGTGGATATTTACTGTACTTCGCAATCACAGATTCTAGCCTACATCTTGGAATATGACCCAAATAAGAATTTTCACCGTATATTGCCATCTGAACAAGTAAGTAACAAGTCTGCCACGTTTGTTCTGAACACCTGAGGAAAAAAGCATTACCATAAATCTTGCTACCAATGGTGATTAAATCTAAAGATCGGTTAGCTCATATCACATCAAACTGTTCAAATTATTATTATTGTTATCTTTATTCTCAAATGATTAATGTTAACAACATCAGCATTGGTGACTATGAGTATAGTGTGTATTAGCATGTAGATTTCAATTTCTGCACAGTCTAATCTAATTGTCATACTCTTCGAATTTCATATTAAGAAAATCTTTTAACCCAAAAAGCAAATTATGCTCCCTTCGAACTGATTTTCTTTAAATTACAAATCTTTGTAATCCCAGGCTATATGTAATCAGAAGCACATTTATAACTGGAATATAATTTAATTTCATTCACATGTGTTTCATAAACACATAATCCTTTATGGATTACAATCCGCCATCAAAATGATACATTATTCTGGCTGCTGTGAGAAAAGGCTAGAAACGATCCGCCACCTGCAGGATCCTCACATCCATTGTGAATCGGGCTAAAGTAAGATGATAGTTTTGAACACTGGCTGGTTATGTACTTGCTCAAATATTGATTTCGGATCATTTTTAACCAAAAAAAGTTACGGACTGCAGCTTTAATTCATGACTATTCAGTTTTGCTTGTTGTTACCAGTTTTAACGGATTTAACAGTTTTTTGTAACTAAATTCTTAGTATTTTGTATCAGATTTACAATCTTTTGTCAAAATGACACAATGTATTTGTTTTCTGGTGTAACAGTAAAAGTTGATGTAGTTTAAACTAATGAAAGGTAGGTGATGTGCCATAAATATGGCATTTTTATCAAACGATACTAATTCAAAATCATACAATACAAGCTATATCAATGCCTCAAATAACCAAACAAAAATTTATGTCACATATTGGCTGAGTAACGACTGCAAATGTAGAGTACTTGCATAGTAAATCAAGATCTCAGCATATAACTTGTGGAGCATCTTCACTCTCCTGAGAGACACTGACCTACATGCTATACTGAGAACCTCTGGAGGCCTGCAGGTACAGAGGAACCATCGTACGACACTCAGGTTTGGTGGGGCTGCAGATCTGTTATGGATCCGATGGCTCATTAAATGAGCCATTTTCAAAGTCCCATATGAACATGTGCAAATTAAAGTTACATTCAGGCTATACCCAATGAGACGCAATTCCAACTCATTTCAGAGATATTTGAGTTAGTAGACTGACATCTGCCCACCATATCCTCACCTGTCATCCGTACGTAAAAAGTTGAGAACAAGCACTGATACAATACTGGACTTTATACACATTTTATGCTTCAAAACAAAAATAAATAGTAAGCAATATTGTGTTGAAATGTTGTGGGCTATTGGGTTTAAAACATGTTAAACAATTATTTTATTTCTATGCTGGCCATCAGATGTCAGCATTGTGCTTTGCTGATTTATTTTGGTGCTCCAGAATGATAAATGATTCACACACAAAATAACACACCTCAAGTTATATTTACATCTTAAATAAAGCAGTTCAGTTAAAATACCACACACAGTCATAAATCAAAATCATTACTGTGAATGAAACCAATTATTTTCACATGAATATAGTGTTTTGCTAAGTACCTTTTACAGTTACAGCTGGGGCAGTATTAAAATTTAAACTTGCTCACATTTAAATTGGGTTTATGTCATGCTGACAATATCAAATGCAAGACATATTAATGTCATCCCCGTCTTGGGAGGGGAAGGACTTGTTAATTCTTTCTTACCTGCAGACACCATGACAGAATTGCATAAATTTAAGTGAGCAAATGCACAGCTTTATACCAATATTTTCATTTGTAAATAAACAAATTCCTATGTAAATAGTGTTTACTGCTGAATCATATGCACAACAGTATATCCGATCAATTCCGTGAATTACATCTGCATGGGGTTCAACTTTACATTTCCTAAATATACAGTATGAGCAGCAAAACATTTTATACATCCATAAAAAGACCTGCATCAAGGAGAAATACACACTACGGCATGAGGGTGAAACACCCTTCAGTGAACATGACTAATCTACAAGAGAAACGCTGATATGTGGTGTATGATCACATAAAAACTGCAATCACATTAAGAGGAAGTATTAGCAGTTATTTGATTCAATATTTTAAAACAACTCATATTAAGGTAGATCAAACTGTTGACAGATCTTCTAAAGCCTGGTTAGAAAACCTTATTTAGTTTCACAAACTCTGCCTCATCCTTTATGAATCAGCTGCACAAATGTAGTCAGACAAGAATATTTTTGCAGAAAAGATATGACGGGGGACTGTGTAAGCATTTAAAAGACAAATGGAATGGTAACAGCCCAAATACAGAGAGAAAAGGAGTGGAGAACTTGGACAAGAGCAACCATTGCATATAAAAATGCTTTACCCGTCTTGATACGACCATGTCGCTGGCTTATTCACTCCAGAGGACATTACACTACGCTAACCTGCAAACACTTGTGGCTGAAGGGGAGGTGGCAGCCTGTCGTTCTCCACATTCTCCGCATCGATCGCGGATGCTCGTGGTTTGATCTCCAGTGGGTATCGCTCCAGGATTTCCTGCACCTCGCGGGACACGCTGTCTTGCCATTCTGCCAGTTCGGCCTGCAGGTTCTGCGCCCCCTCGATGACCTGCTGCTGTCTTTTCTCAAGGCTGGATAGGAGCTTGAGGTTGTGATGGATCTGGCTAAGTGCTGGGTTGACATGGGTACCACTCTGCGGCCAGGCTGCAGTATCGTCTTGCCTTCGAGGGGAAGCCTGACCGGACATGTAGCGCTCAAAGTCCTCAGGGCTGAGATTCAACGACTGGGCATCCAGCTTCTCTATGAAGGCAATGGCACAGCACTGAGGGGAACACGTGATGAAGATGAAAATTAAGAAAATACAATGAAAAGGAACCAAGAAAAGATGTGAATAGAAAAGATTAGACTAGACTAAACAGTAAGGTTTATTCATATGCATATGACTAGCCAGCCTCCAAATTTCAGAAGTAATTATAGTAGCCTCAAACAGTATTAGGACACTTTTGCCACACTTAAATGGATAGTACACTTAAAAATGTCAATTTTGCCATAATTTATTCACCATCATGTTGTTACAAACCTGTATTTTAAACAATGTTGCTAACCAAATCGCTTCCTATCGACTTCCATTATATTTTTTGTCCATACAATGGAAACCAAAACTGTTTAGCTACCAACATTCTTCATATTATCTTCTTTTGTGCTAGGAACAACATGAGGATAAATTATGACAGAATTTTCATGGGTGGATTGTCCCTTTAAAAATGTATTAATGTCATTGCATTAGATAAAATATTACACCAAGGGGCATTCATTTTAATGTAAAATAAGTACACTTTTGAACCAAAATATTCCACAAAAATAGTTTGTTTGGACATTATTAATTATTTTTGAGCCACTCTAAATTATGTGTGGACCTACCAGGTTGGTGAAGTAGTATCCATCCTCTCCGGTCATGAGTCTTGAAGGGTTGCAGAAACGTGTGATGTACTGGATGTTGGACTGCAGCCGTGGCGGGTTGGCCTTCAACACAATATAGATGAGGGTGGGAAGGAAGTCATCTGCAGAAGCTGGTTCGTTCTTGGTGACCCTGATGGCACTGAATATATGCTTGCTGCAACTGGTGATGCAGGCCAGTTTATCCCTGGGCACACGCTTGGAGTCCATCTCAATGATATCTGAGGTAAACAAAATAAGACGAAAAAAATCTTGTATCTCGATGGAAGAAAAAACAAAAGCAGCAACTAAAAGAGAAAATAAAACCATCATTGCAGACTCACCAGTGATGGCTTTGACTACACTATCAGAGACCTCAGGGATCTCTTCATCCACAGGAACACACAACATCTGAATGGTGACCCAGTGTAACGCCCTGGAAAACCATTATTTAACGAATAAATAAAAAAAATGCAGATTTTAAAGGTGAATGGCGTAAAAGAATACCTATTTGAGGAATTTTCATGTACAAACAGCAAGTTAACACTGATATGGAGCATGTTGTTAAAATATCAATATTAAATGTAAAACAAAAATTCAAAATATTATTTTGGTAACTAACCGAAATAAGTTTAAGCTAAAGTACTAAAATTACTAAAACTAACACTGAAATAAAAATAAAGCTAAAACCTAATTTTAAATATTAATAAATACTATAATAGCATATAAACAATACTAAACACTGGCTGACCGAATCCTGTGCTGGGTAGCCAGGTCTTTTTTCTCATCATCCGAGGTCTCTGGACAGAAGACGCTCTTGTAGAGTCGAGTCATGATGTATTTTTCCACTTGGTCCATTACTCTGTCCACTTTCTCAGAGGAGCCTGAGGAAAGAGGAGCCACCTGAGGTTTATATTTGCAAAAAAAGAATTCATTTGGCTTCTGGCAAACGATTGTAAACCATAAAAACTTAAGTATATATGTACAAAAATGTAAATAATCATTATGGTCCAATCACAGCATTCTACAGAGGACAGCTGCTTCTACTCATATACAACAAAAAAATCCTTTAGATACCTCACATACTTGTGTCTCACAAACAAACATGAAATCAGTTTGTTACATAACCCCACTCCCACATCACCATGCTCGCTGGGACGACAATGAAGTTTCTTAGGTGGTTAGCAGACATATTTGCCCCAGGGTTGTTAACTAAAACTATTAGAAATTGTTCTTGTTAACTGAAATTAAGTAAAATATAAATATTAGATTAAAAACTTTAAAGAAATATATACAGAGTTTGAAAATCTCTGAATTTGAAAAGTTCACGTTTAATAAAATTACTAACTGAATTAAAAACAAATTAAAAATGAAACTAAAATAAATAATTACATAAACAAAATTTTACAATTTAAATAAACAACAACAAAAAAATTACTAAGACTAATATTAAACCAGAACTGATATGAGCCATTTACTACCTTTTTAAAATTCAGGTTCAGTCAAACATTTTTCAAACAAAAAATAATTAAACATTTTCATAGATCATTTATAAATCTGTCATGCTCTAAAACCGAGGTGACCAAACTTTTTAGTACGAGGGACCAAAAATCAAATTTGATTGAGGGCTGTGGGCTAAAAGTAAATGCATTACCAAAGGTCAAGACAGGCCCTGGTTTGGACATCTCTGCTCTTAAAAATGTTTTATGCTGCAAAATGCTTCAAATGGACTACACTGGACTGCAATCTCACTCATTTTAATGTCCCAGCCTGACAATATTTAACTATTTTTTAATTACCAATGAAGAGGTTTCATTTTGTAGATACCCTTGTTTCCCAAACAAACCTGCTTCCCTTAACAATCGAGCCCGACTACATACAAAACACAACCATTTTTGGTCATCTTTTTTTAAAATACCATTACACAAAACAACCAGTCAGCAGATGAATCAGATTTAGTATTCACTCTAATGGATTCAGTGAGTATTTCATTTAAACAATTCAAACCATTTGAAACTTTTTGACCAATTCAGTGCTGCCAAGTTTCTCCGAAGCATGAATTCTACCTTTAAAATGATTCAAGAGTCGGTCAGACATGCCCTGATAGAAGTCCTGCACACACTCTGACAGTTCTTCAGCACTGAGATCCTTCAAATAAGAACAAAAACAAAAGAATGTGTTTACTTAAATGATTAACATCCAAAAGTTGCTGTGGGCAGGTGACCCTGGTTCTCACCTTTTTATTTCCCATGCTCTCTATGAAACCACGGCTCTGCTTGTGGATCTCTCTGCCGGGCTTCTGTAAGGTCTTGAGAAACTCCACAAAGTCTCGTGACACGTGATCAGTCTCGATGCTGGACTGGCGGGTAATGGAGGGACTGGGCGTTTTTCCCTCGTGGCTTTCTGAGGAGCACAAATAAGCGCTCAGAATGTTTACAAACAGGCTGTATGAACATACTGTGAAGAGGGTATTACAAAGGATCGCATGAAAATGGAAGTTCAGAAGTTAGTTTTCATCACAGAATGTCATGTGAAATTAAGTAATAATTTCCCATCATTCTTACAACAACTGAAGCAGCCAATCTTCAAAAAACAGTTTCTAAGGCTGAATTACACGTGACATTCTGCACAGAATAATTAAAAAAAAAAACACTGAATAAACAACATAAATTGTTAAATATCGTATATTCACAAGCTGACTTGCATCCCATGAAGAGACAGAACAACCTTCTCAGAAGTAGGCCATTCTACTGAAATATTGATCTGTTACCATGCCAACACCTTTGACATCAGATCAGAGTCAAAGACAGTAAAAGAGTAGCTGAATGAATTAAAAGAGAATTCTGGTACCAGCATGCTTTGGCTAAACTCTACACAAACAGATGTTCTAAATGCTGTTGCACCTGTCCTTCTAAACGCCCCATTGACAGTAATAGAGCGTTAGAAGGGTTTCAGCCTGAATGCATGCAGCTCATATATAACACTGATGCATTGGTTTGTTTTCTGTGATTTATGCTGGAGGGCTACAGTGATGTGGCACTAATACCCACCTCTCAGCCTTGATACCAGAGCTGCCACCAGATTGACAAGAAAAAAAGAGGAGGACGCATGACAATGAGACAGTGAACATGACAAAATGGTAGGGTGAATTCAATCATGTCTATTGACACACACAAAACAAATACACACTACACTATGGTATGGATCAGGGCAGTATGTCACAAAGAACAGCTAAAGGGGAACATAAAATAATTGCTGTACTTTGTGAAATACTTTTAGCAAAGATAATCTCTTCAACACAGAACATTAAAATCACACAAAAAACAGTGGTCCACCTAAGAGAAGACAAACACTGCAATCTCCACCTACGTTCCTTTTCAGAACCCCAGATTTTCCTTCAGGCTCTGTCTGTTACCTTCAGTGGGAGAGGCCATTTCCCAGGGTTGGGTAAAAATGCCCTTCAGATCCCTCAGGAGGTTTTCTCCATGGCTCTCCCTCCTGCCCTGCAACTTCTCTTTCTCGCTTTCTTTTTCAGGGGGGACTAAAACACCCAGGGTAGGTAATGGAAATGGGTGAAAGGGGGTGAAATAGATGAAAAATGTGGCAACAGAGGAGTTCAGATGAGAATATAAAGTGAAAAAGAGAGAGAAAATTGTGGGAGAGGTGGGGCGGAGATCAGACAGAACGGCAGAACAGCAACGAGATGAAGGAAACAAACTGAGAGATGAAGGGTGGATCACTTGTTCAAATAAAATCATCTTATAAGAACATGATAGACAAATGATAAAATCGTATGATAGCAAATGAATATATAACTATCAAATCAAGCAAGGATGGCTTACATAACCGTAGAAAAGTTTGGGGTCAGTAAAAAAAATAAAAAGTAAGCAAGCACGAATGCATTAAAATGATCAAAGTTGACAGTGAAGTCATGTTAAAAATTATTTCGATTTCAAATAAATGCTGTTTATTTTAACTTTCTATTCATCATAGAATCCTAAAAAATATGTAATAAAAATATGAACTGTTTTCAACATTGTTTCTTGAGTACCAAATCAGCACATTAGAATGATTTCTGAAGGATCATGTGACACTGAAGGCTGCTGAAAATTCAACTTTGCCATCACAGGAATAAATTATATTTTAAAATATGAAGAGTTAATTTGCAAAAACCGATAAACG
>NW_015663491.1:122938-152554 GCF_001515625.1 Sinocyclocheilus rhinocerous
GTCGTTCAGTTCTGTCTAATATGGATAGAAGTCTATCTAATAATCAGATAGAACTATTAAACAAAGGAACTAAATTGTATACAAAAAGTATTATAACAATTGCTTTAATATTATTAGTAATAGAAAGGCAAACATTATAATACTTTCTCGTTCAAAATATGCTGCAATTTATGCATTTGCCCACTGTCATATTCATGTCATTTTCATTACGTGCTGTATGTAAAATGAGTGTTACCTTGGCTTTATTTGAAAAAATTATCGGCCACCCTGCTTTCCAAGATATCGTCATCGGCTGTCAAAAAACCCTTATCGGTCGACCACTATTTTTAATATGTAAAAAAAAAAAAAACATACTTTCAATGAACTTTAATTTTGTAAATTACCTGTATTTGTTTAAGTTATTATTACTTAATCAAAACAACCCAACTGCAGTTTGATTGATATTACTTGGAATGCACAATAAAAAAAACGTGATTTCTGTTATCGGTTTTTGCAAATTAACTCTTCATATATTAAAAAAGAAAACTTTTCACAAAATAGTAAGTTTTTACTTGATCTTTGATCAAATAAATGCAACCTTGGTAAGCAAAAGAGATTATAAAAAACTGTACTGATCCCACTGAACTTTTAAACGTTCTACACTTGATGTTTCAATGATAAAGCCTTTTAATTACCAACATTCAGGTCCATTAAAGTAATATTAAACTAGCATAAATTACAAATTGCTGTTTGGATGTTGCATGCAGACAGTTTAAGGCTTTATCAGAGAGATGCTATCCAATGGTAAAATCAAACTGGGACTATGTATGATGATGATAAGGGCAGACATTTGCATATGAAATAAGCATGATTTCTAAAAGAAATCCAGAAGCAAAGGTATGTGTGATTTTCTATTTTGGGCTCTAAGGGAAAAGTGGCGACGCAGGGAAAATCTACAGCCCTGACACAACATGTGAAGCTCCACTGTATTTTAAATCAGTTTTCATTTGTCCAACCAAATATAATATTCATAAAGCATATTTGATAAGGGCAAATAATAATTTTGTCCATCCAGTCCAGGGGCCGGTTGCACCAGCTGGACGTACACCCGGTTGTAAGACTAGGCTGGACGTAAAATGTGCTTTAAGTCGTGCGTAGAATTTATACCCGTTGCACCATCTCGGCGTAGTGCTACGCCTGAGACTAAATCTTACGCCTAGTCAGAGGTAGGTGTAAAGTGAAAAGTCATGATTTGCTCAGGCATTATTAGTTTTTAGGATTCATGTCTGTTAGTTAATTATTACTGCAGACGTGAACTGTAATGTTTATGGTCTTTTCGGGCAGGATAAGCGATATCAATCGCGAAGCTCTGTGCTATCCTACCACACTGTCGACATTGAATACAAAATATATTTCTGTCAAGCATGTAATAATTATGCAGTAAAATATTACATATGAGATATAAAAAAAACGCGACTTGTTAGAAAATGTTTACTCAAAATCATGGCACGGTGACTTAATTTGTTATGATGTCTTGAGCAATTCAGTTTTATATTAGTAGTTGTAGCCATTGCAGTGTGAATGTCGTCTCAGCCATCACTGCGTGAGAATGTGTCAGCATTGTCTACGCCGGGCGTAGTTGCGACTGATCGTAGTTTTAGTTGGTGCAACAATATTTTTCCGAAAATATTTATCGTAAAGCTGGACGTTGCAAAGCCCAGTGTAGGATTTACACCCAGATTTTTTACATCTAGCTGGTGCAACCGGCCCCAGGACATCAGCCGCCGAATCCTACTGCAAAACAACACCAATCACACTCATATCGCTCCAATCCCACCCTCCTTGTACCTTTTTTAGGGGCCGTGCGAGAGGAGGGGCTGAAGAACTTCTTTACGGTGGTGACCTTACGGGTCTTCTCATTGGTTTTCTTCTCCTCAAACTTAGAGAAGGTGGCGAGAGAGTGCTGAGAGTGGGACTGTGGAGGCTGGGTCTGAGAGGAACTGTGACTGCTGACATAAGCCGCCTCCTCTTCTCGCTGCAGCCTGTGACAGGAAGCACATCATTATCATGTGTTCTATCATTCATTTGTGGAGAATATCTTGACTTTCAGCTTTGTTGCTTGGTATTTCTCACTGTCTGTAGTAAACAAAAACAAACTAAATAAAATTGTTAACATGGCTAGTAAGATTGCAGGTAAACAACACCATAGTCTGATAAAACTATGTGAATCTCGAGCTGTGAGGAAAAGCCATACAATTCTTCACGATGCATCTCATCCTCTTTGTGGTGAATATGAGTTATTACCATCTGGTCGAAGTTACAGGGTACCATTATTACGGACTGCCCGTGCACAAAGATCTTTTATATCATCCAGTATAGCTCTGTTAAATAAATTTTTGTGATATCACAGTTGTCATTTTACATCTATGGCAGTGATTCTGTTGTTGTGAGAGGGATGCTGTTTGGTGCTGGTTGTATTTATTTGTGATGTGTTGTAACCTGTTGATGTTTGTATTGTTAATTATTGTTGTTGATCACTGAAGAGTTGCCACAGATACAAAAAGAATTTCCGAAAGGACAATAAACTAAACTAACTAACTAACTAACATCATTACAGCATTCTGTCTGAACATAATTTCTGCTTTATAAATGTCTTGATTATGCTGAAAGTTTCTTTGCGTGATCTAACTGCCGTTTAAGACTCACTTCTCAGCCAGAGCCCAGTCCTCCTGGATCTGTCTCTGCCGAGCTCTCTGGTACTTCTCCTTCCTGCACTTGGAGCATAGGTCCTGCCATGCAGCGTTGCCATAGTAACCACAGCCTTTCTTACACAGCAGTTCTGATTGGTCCACATGGATCCCCCGTCGCTCTGAGCGCTGACTCATAGTGTCACTTTTATCTAGGTAAAGAAACATGTTTGACATTGTGATCTGAATTTGCATATCAGCTCTGCAAACCATGCAGCAAGACAACAGGAGTCGGGTTACATAATGTACTCTGCAAAGACATGCAACTTTTACAGAACACACCAGAGATGTCAACACTGCCATTTAAACGAGATAAGATGACTCATGTAAAGACTTTGAGCAGACCTGAAAATGAAACTATGTGAATATCAGATATTCATACTTAGATTTATATTTCAGAGCTGAAGGGCAAGTAAAATATCGAAATGCATAGTTTTAATAACTATACGGGGGGGAGGATGTCCCAGTTAATCTGAATTTACCTAACATTAAATCACTGATTTCTAAATTACACTGAGAATGATTAAACAACCAACGACGCACTAAATCTCAATCGAAATGAAAAAGTGAGCAGTTCAAACGTGTTTGATCTGTCTTTATAGTTTCATTGAACACTCTGATCAACATATTTGAACACTGATGACATGACATTACATTCCGAGTATTACATATACTAACTTCGTTCAGTGCCGGAGTGTTGTAGCTTAAACATTCATTAAATATCTAATAGATGGTTGACTTTAAAAGTAACCTAGAAAATACATTATCGACTGAAAATAACATAGAATGTCATTCAATCCGCCGCAGGCAGACAGGTCAAGCTAGCAAAACAGCTACGTGGCTAAAAACAAACGCAACAGCTCATTGTCAACAAGATAAATGATAAATATGCATTACTAGTCTAATGACATACTGAACAAAACATTTAAAATAACGGCAAGCTTTGGTATTTAAAGTTAATCTACAGGACAGCGACAGATACCTCGTCAGCGGTCTTCTTCTTGTTGCTTTACGGCGGATCGCAGACTTATAAGTGCATTACCGCCACCTATATCTCAAATGGACCATTGACACTCTATCTACAATCTCCTGATTAACCTACCAACCCACATACAAACACCCTTGATTCTTGTACCCGCTTAGAGTCTTCATAGAGCTTCATCCGGCGCTGCGTGTTCAGCTCCTCCGTCCTCCCTCAGCCCTCTTAAGCGGGATTTGAAAGGAGAGAAAAAAAAAGAAGGAAAAAAAACAAAACAACAACACTTATACCTTCTTTTTCAACCCAGTTCTTCCCAAATACTGTAACAATACTGATTTCATGTTTCTTCCTGGATTTAATACATTCTTAATTATAAACCGCTCACCCTTATTCTCTAGTTCATCCTTCAACTCATTTCTTTCAACAGTATATTTCCTACAGTACATTATAACGTGTTCAACTGTTTCATTAACGTCACATACCTCACATAGCCCTGTTGGATGTTTACTTATTAAATGCATTGTACTGTTCAACCTTGTATGCCCCAATCGCAACCTTGTAATCATGTTCTCCTCAGTTCTGCTCCAACCTGATACTCTTCCCCTATCCACTGTTGATTGTATATGATACAAATGCCTACCTTTGGTATCTATGTCCCAATACTGCTGCCATAATTTCCAAATATTCATTTTGATAATTGATTTAATTTCTGACCTACTAAGAGGAATCTGAATATCAACTATTTCTCGTTCTATGGCCTTTTTTGCTAAATTATCTGCTTCTTCATTACCTCTCAACCCAATATGTGCCGGGACCCACAGAAACTGAACTTTTATACTATTTTGCTTAAGTGAATATAATTCTTGAAAAATCTCTATTATCATATCTTTCGTCAGCGGTCTCTTCTCCAGGGTCCCAATTACATCATATCCTCGCGACTGGTGTATGGGTTGTGTGGGCAGGGCTAAAGGTGGGCTGCGCTCGGAATGTCAACAACATTCCCTATGACAAATACCGCGCATTCATCATCTTCTGTACTTTTGTTTACTAAACTGATAAATGAAGCATTATTATGAACGTTTAAATGTGACAAAAAGGATCTGCTTTTAAGAAATTGCAAAATATATAGTTTATTATCAGCACAATAAGAGCCAGTACAATAATGCAACACAAACAACAGTATTCACCAAATGTACAACCGAGAACAAATATGCATCGGTTTAGACTTGAGCAACATAAAGTAAACTGGGCAAGACTGAAAATAAATCCCAGTTAGGATTATCAAAAGCATTTTAACTGGTTTTAGATATTCTGCTGCCAAAACAGAGAGCTCATGCAACTTCATGTGGCTTTCACTGCTCTCACCAATGAGAGACAGAGGTTTCAGATGACTAAAATAACAAATAATGCTAAATCATATGCAATTGTTGAGGGATATGGCAAATAAAAGCATGGACAAATGCTTTTGACATCAGAAAATAACTTCATAAAGTGTCAAAGTAGCAAAATAGGCAATCTAACCTGCAATAAAATGGCTTACAGTCTTTTAGTATAATTTTAAATATGCTCCTTTTAATTCATATTCAGGACATATTAAATCTAGCTCATAAACTTATTCTAAAAAAAGAAAAAATCTATTTTGGGTTCTCCTTTGAGAACAGTTTATTTATTGTCATAAATCAAAACTTTTATGCTTGCCTAGTGATGTGTGGTTATTTTAGAAGGCTTTATGTGAAGCTTTGAGTGGCTGTAAATACCAGACAAGACCTTTGTATTCTTGTTAAAGTCAGTATCTGCTGAGATTGCATGATCTAAGGTGTTCATTATTGGCAACATGACTCAGATCAGGTCCTACATATATAATTCATGTAAAACAAATGGGGTAAAATCATTTTAAAATACTGTAGGGAAAAAAAAGTTTCCTTCTTAAGAAATACATCACAAACAATTTCCGAATATGGGTCCAGTGCACTGATTCTTCGATCAAACTGTTAATACATTCAATACATCTAACACAGAAACATACTTAAGAGATGTACTATTTAGAACAGAAAACACTGTTTCTCATAAGTCCACTTCCTCTGAGGACGATTCCAGAAAATCCCTTTAGAACTACAACTGGACGAAACGATTCCGGGTTTATTCTAAACAAACTAAGTTAAACAATTACTTACAAAAACTAAGGAATCAATAGACCTGCCCATAAAATAAATTTGGGGTTGCAAACTGCAGTTTCATGAAGAAACAAAAGAGCAAATGCCACAATAACAGCCATCTTATTCAAAAGCTTGTCATTATTTCTTCTCATTTCCTACATAGAGTAGGACTCTATGATCCTGCTGGTTTCATGTAACTAGACAGCAGCAAACATCATTTGCTCAGACTTGCGTGTATTAGTTCTCGGCAAAAGAAACACCAGCTAAAACACCTCACCTTCACCACCAGGTGATTTTAAACTCATAGATTGGCCTTTTGCAGTAGTAGTGGTTGATGAGGTGTTTGTCACACACGCCAATGCATTGCTGGTCAGCAGAGATGCCACGCTCTGCCAGGTCGCTTACTATGCAGTGAAGAAGGTCATAAACATCCGCCACTGCCTCCCAGGGCCCGAAGGACACGTCAACCTCACAATGGTGCTCAAACAGCTTGGCCTCACTCTCCGAGCGCTCAAATCGTAGCGAATTGAACAGCGGTCTTTCATAAGGGGTGATGGGCATCTCCTCCTTGTACACACAGATCTTCAGTTTTGCAAAACGAGCCTTCCGCTGCATGGCACGAAGTTTTGCAATCTCCACAATGCGCTCAAGATTTTCTGGAAGAAAAGGGGACAATTGTTTAGTCAGCTGAAAACCCCACCCCGTTTTATTATTTTTATTTATAATTTTATACTACCTTTATAATAGGGCAAAAGATCAAGAAAAGCCTGTCGCACTTTCTCTCCAGTAAGTGGCTGAGTGTCTTCCAGACTTTCCAAAAGAGGCCCAATAGCATAATACTGAGCTTCTCTGTGCACTGCACGAACACGGTCCCTCTGAGGCAGCTCTCCCTCTCGCAAGAAATTCAGAATGTCCCTAATGCCAGACAAGTATGTATAAGCGTTTCTAATAAACATCATATCAAGCAGTTATTTAAGTAATCCACTGATGAAATAATAAAGCAAATGCTAAATTCAGATAATCAAAATGTTTGCTTTGTATTTTTGGGTACTAGACACCAACCATTATCAGATATTCTCTAATCTAAACACTTACCCAAAATATGCTCCGTCTCGGTCGATGAAATATCGTCCCTCTGCATCCCTGGGAATGTGGTGGCGGCCACTAAACATGGCGGCCAGCATTGTGTCCTCATAACGTTGCAGGGTGGACAGCCGAGTGGTGAAATATGTACCTCCTACATTCAGGGGGATGACCTCTGGGAACTATGGACAGAGAGGAGCAACACAAATAGACTTTTACATTAGTCTGAATGTACACTAACGCTCAACAGTTTGGGGTCGATAAGAATTTTTTATGTTTTAAGTCTCTTATGCTCACCTAGAATGCATTTATTTGATTTAAAATTTTGAAATATTACTAAATATGCATGCATGCATCGTGGTACTGTCGTGAATGTGCATTGCATGCTGACATGGAAGAGAAGAAACTGTATGTTAAGTTGTTATTTTTTGTTTTCTTCATGCACAAAAAGTGTTCTTGTATCTTCATAAAATTACGGCTGACCCACTAATGTCACATGAACTATTTTAACAATGTCCTTGTTACCTTTCTGGGCCTTGAACGTGGAAGTTCTATTGCTGTCTATGCAGGGTCAGAAAACTCTCAGATTTCATCAAAATTATCTTAATTTGTGTTCCGAAGAAGAACGAAGATCTTACAGGCTTGAAACGACATGAGGGCGAGTAATTAATGACAGAATTTTCATTTTTAAGTGAACTATCCATTTAAAGGTCACACGATCCTTCATAAATTATTCTAATGCTGATTTGGTGCACAATAAACATGGATGCATTTTTAGGATTCTTTGATGAATATAAAGTTCAAGGGAGCAGAATGTCTTTGAAATATAAATCTTTTGTAACATTATAAATGTCTTCATAAATGTCTTTACTGTCACTTTTGATCATTCATGCTTTCTTACTGAATAAAAATATTTTTTTCCAAAACAAAAAAAACCTGCCACAAACTTTTGAACGGTAGTGTATATATGATAAGACATATATATCACTGTACTAAAAGTTATAATTATGCACAGTAACGTTTAACTATCTACTAGCAATGCAGGATCAGTCCCCTCCCAAGTTAATTTGAATGCTGTTACATGTTTAAATTCTCTTAAACCCCGTTGGCAACAATGATAAACAAAGGTGTTAGACTTAATCACATTACACATCTTGACAGGTCACGCTGGGTTTATCAGTAGAAGTCTGCAGTGACACCTTTAACACAGACCTTGCAAAACACGATTAGTTTAATCCAGTCGATATGATTTGATAGACGTGTGATGTGAACCAATCAGAAACGACGTCCACCCGCCCCACTGGGATAAAGCACCAATCCGCTTGCAGCAATCGGGAGGCAAACACGCCCATTACATCTGTTGCCTATGGAAACGGTTATGATTGAGCATGAGAAGCTGGGAAACTTTGACACGGCTCCTCCAGATGATCTTTTGGAAAAAATAACATTAAGAGGGCGAAACACAGATGAACGTGGACGTTTTAACTGGCATTTAACTTCTATGCAGCACACTACAACTACTCCGTTATAAAAATAGAACATCCTCTTTAAACCTCGGGGACTTACCTCCTCAGGTGCGTCTAAGGTGCGAAGGGACTTCCCTAGATTAAGGTTAGGGACAGGTATGGCTGGTTTGCGATACTCCTCTTCCCCGGTGTCCGCGCCCGACATCGCATCTCCCTGTTTCTCAGTGTCACTCGCAGCCGAAAACACCACCATTACTCTCGGCTGAGGAGGGACCGTCCGCCCCTCCTGCGCGAACCTCCTCACCCGTGATGTTGCCATTTGAAGCGGAGCTGCAGCGCTAAAGGAAAGCGGAGGCGGCTCTCCGTTCGGGGTTTCGCCTGCTCCATTATGCTGCATGCACACACCCACAGCAGGTCTAACACGAGCGTCGATCGAGGCCCGCACGCAGACAGTCGGCGACTGTTATGATGTCCAGGAGGACGGCCGAGCGAGAGGTGTGGTCTGTGGGCTGGTCAGGTGGATGTGAGGCTGCTCGTGTGCGCTGGAAATCACGTACGCAAGTTACGTAGGTGACAGCGTGCTGCTGGAATGTTTTCTGCTGTGCGCTCCGCTACAGGCGTAAACATGAACAGAGAATTATAAACGTGCGTAACTTGTGTACATGCACGCAGTTCATGCAGTACACGATACAATACAATTTGCAATCACAGAAATACCCGTATAAATATGCATTCACTGACTTTGAAGGGCAAATTATAATTTAGTTAGTTTTAATTAAGTTATGAATTGAGTGGTTCCAGAATAGTTTTAGTATTTGGCAAGCAGAATGACTTAAGTGTTTATGTGTGGCCCCATTAATGTAATAACATTTATAATGTTAATTTTAACTAAACATAATTTTAATAGAGCCTTTAATTGACATCATTTTGATTTTTTTTAATAGTCATTTCTTATGCCCTCAGAACAGCTGAAATAACTGAATTTGCTATACAATTAAATGTCTACAATTACATTATCTGCGAAAATGTAGTGATTAATTTGCATTAATAATACTTAAAATTATTGTGTCCATTGAGTTACTGTCCGCTTTATGTCCTGATACGTGCACCACTACTAGTTAAAATAAATACATAAATAAAAATAGGTTTCATTTTTAAAACTACAGAAGGAACTGAATTTTTAGGAATGACCCTAATACTACAGTATCTGCACTGTTTATTATGTAATCATTATAATGTACCAACAACCTTAACGCCCCACCAATCTCTTGCCTGGAAATATTCTTCTCGCACGGCATTGGCCAAATTTCACTCAACCTGCAAAGAAGCTCAATTCTGACTGGTCAATTTGCCGTGAGCGGAAACAGATGATGCATTCTTCAGTTGATCTCTGCGTAATGGCGGAGGTCAGACTGCGGTTTGGGAGAGGGGCTTACAAGCTTTTAAAACCGAAATATCTCCCGCTTTTGGATAAAGACGGTAAACCAGTTTCAATGGCAGCTTATGTTGCAGCTTTAATAAATTCACCACAGCTCTGTGAGATTCGAAATGACCGGGTGGAAGCAGCTAAAAGACCGGCAGCTCTGGAGACTCCAGAAGGGACTGTAAACTCACTCTTTACCTGTGCTTGTGGCGATGCAAACAGCGTGAAAGTGCCGCTGGACCTCCATTCTGGAAATGTTAGTAACGTTAAATGCACTGATCGCCATGGATCGAACTCCAAGGCATCTCCAGTTCATGTGTCCTCCTGGAGGAGCTCGTGTTTGGGAACTCATGGAAAACTCCCTCTCCTGTCCAGCCATACTGGCACAAACTTTAAGCGCCAGTTAAGGAGGTCCATCTATAAAAAGACTCTTTATGGGCCTCCAAATGATTATTTATGGCAGTTTATGTCTTTAACCAGAGCTTATAGTGGCACACAGGATAAAGGCAGCCCATTATACAAATCAAAGTCTGCTTATTACGATATTTTGGAAGTTTCTCCAACCGCCACGCACGCACAAATCAAGACTGCCTACTATAAACAGTCCTTCATATATCACCCAGACAAGAACGCAGGGAGCGAAGAGGCCGCGTTCAGGTTCTCGCAGATCAGCGAGGCGTACCGCGTCCTGGGTAATAAAGCTCTGAGGAGGAAATACGACCGTGGGATCCTGAGTCAAGCTGACCTGCAGGGAGCCAGCAAACCCGCCGGCAGAGAGAGTCCAGCATCAGGACAGCAGAGCAGAACCCGACACTCCCCGTCTGTTGGAGCCACCCAGCAGAACATCTTCGACTTTGATGCCTTCATCAGATCACACTATGGAGAACAGCTTAAGAGAGAGCAGGAGATCCGGCAGCGTAGAGAAGAGATCATCAGGAAGAAGGAGGAGCTGGTTGAGGATATACAACTGGGCAGGATGAAGGAGATAGCTGTAGGGATGATGCTGGCTATGGCGGCGATGATCTTATTTAGCCTGAAGTCTAGCAAGTGAGGAAGATACAGGGATACTTGAAGCATATCTCACATTTTAACAGTTAAAAGTTGGTTTTGTTTAAAAAAAAAAAAAAGTGCCGACACAAACATATTGTACGGATATGTCATATTTACCTTTCCCCCCAGATGGTGCCACAAACCCTACTTCAGTAAAATTATAACTGATTTACATAAGGGGTATGTTGAAATTAGGGAATGGTTTTGCAAAACAAAAACAACTTATTTAATAATAAAAATATACGTATATTATATAAATATATTATTAAATAACTAAAAAGTTATTTGTTTTGCAAAACAATTTCCTAATTTCAATATACCCCTTATGTAAATCAGTTATAATTTTACTGAAGTAGGGTTTGATATATACTGTACACCCCAACACACACCATGGTAACCATAGTCTCTGCTAAAAACCATTGGTACTAATAAAAACCATCATAAATCTATACTGGATTTTAGTCTAAATCAGTCGTATATTAATATATATACACACTATTTGAAAATTAAATAAAACATTACTCGCATCCCGTCTTGTTTTATTTTTTATAATATTAAAATATATTATTTTATAAATTAAATTTTAGAAAATAAAACAGGACTCAGCTATTTGAATAAGATCCTGTATAGATTCGATTGTGTGTGTGTAAAACAAGACAGATTCAGAGTATTTGATCCTAAATGTTTTAGTTTAAGGTAATATGTCTGAAAATGGTTCATCTATCATAATGGATGCCATTGTATCTTATCTATCTCATCTGTTAAACTGTATTCAAAGTAACATGATTTGTGTAGGTATGGAGCATAAGCATTTAAACTGCTAGTAAGCACTGATGGCATTATTTTGCACAAAGGGCTTTGGTAAAAACAGGCACTGGTTTATTATTATTATTTGTCTGGCCTCACTTCACCTGAGCCTCTAATTTAAGTTTTAGAAAAAACAAGTATTGTGTACAAAATAAATGTCTGTCACTTGGAAGTAAATTAGTGTAATTTAGTCACTTGGAAGAATGGTGGAAATGTTCTGGAGCCGTGGTTGGTGAACTTTTAAGGATGTTGTAGGCTGTTACCACAAGCTGTGGGTTCAATCTGAAACTGGAATGGTTATGGAGATATACTGAAATGACTAATTCAATTTAAAGGTGCCTTCTGGTTATTTAAACACATGGATGAATATGAATACTGTGGAAAGAAAATAAATTATTCAAAATATTTCAGTAACCGTCTTCTGTTTGTGTGGAAGTGTGGTATTTCTAGCAGTACATGTTTATTTTTGAAACCTTTGTATGTTGTAGTTTCATTTGGCCCCTTAAAATGTCCCCATAATGTGCATGTGTGTATATATACCTGTTGTAGTCATAAAAACATTTACACATCATGCAAACGATGTAGTTTGCACATGCTTTGTGCTGCTTGAACATGGCTTAAAATTCCTGACATCAGAAATACTCAAATAAATGCAGAGTACAGTGGTAATGTGTTTGTACAAAAGATATTTACTTCAGTTAATACACCTATGGTGGTAATGAGGAATAATAATAATAATAATGAATTTCAAACAGTGCTATTGCTTTTTTCATTTTGGATTAGAACTGTAACAGCGCTGGGAACAGAATACTACATGATGATACACAAAGGAAAAACCAACCGAACTAAATACATATCAAGAGAACAAAGTGGAAGAGTCTTTATTCAGGTGAAATGGAGGATTCAGCTCCATCTTGTGGTTCAAAACCATGACACATAGAAAAATAAACCATACAACTGTCGTTAGCAGGTGTAAGAGGGAAAGTGTCACCAACAAACTAATGGACAAAAGGACTGTGCTAAACCAAGGTTCTACCTGAGCTTTGAGAGACCTAAGGAGAATCTATAGGATACCAGCTTGTGTTGGGAGCTGCCTGTCATATTTCATTAAAGGCTTCATATTACCAATATTACAGCATACAGAGCAACAACAGAGAGAGATAGAGATCTGAACGTCATGATCAAGACATCCCATTTCCATAGGTTGTTGGTCGAAATGAATCGTGATAACTTGGTTAAAGTGTTGCTCTCGCTGAGCCAGATGTATAATCGTCGTGCTCGCCTCACATGTAACACAATTACACAACTTTAAAAACAAACAAAAAAAGAGAGAAAATCTCCATCTGGGATACAATGAAACAAACTGTGGCTGTTCAGAACATACTGTCTCAGGAAGTGACGTAAGTGTGAGGGAATAAACGAGGTAACAATTATGACATCACTAGCGAACTAAGCTACGGACGAATATCTACAATAATGCTACTCGTGACTACCAATGTAATATCAATAATGATGATATTTTTTTGTTGCTTTGCTTGTCTTTTTTTGTCTTTTTCTTAAGAAATCATATAAACGTGCTGTCTGTGCAGTCGTATGTTGATGTGTTATTTAGTCATCTGCAATACTTTCCATAGAAAAATATTTGCAAAAAGCAGAGAAAAAGTGCTGGACATCTGCATTGAGAATCGTCTGGAAACTCTTAAGTGTTCTTCTAAGTGTTTCATGCCATGATATTAACAGTACGGTTACGGTTTCAGTCAGTGAGAACGTGACAGACATAAAAAAGCGTCCTTAATATAGACCAGATTTGAATGTGCTCCTAAACGTTTTTTTCTTCGTCTGTGTTCAATTGAAATCACATGTTCATGATCAGAAAAGAGTCTTTACAAGCTGATTTGTCTGTTCTGACAATTTGGTCCACACTACAGTATAGTCTACAAATCATTTCAAGAGTTTCCACATGCCAAATCCATCTGTGAACTTCCTCCAGCATGGAGGAATCCTACAGTTAAAATACAATAACATGGTCAAAAACATCTAATGAATGCCTAGAAATGATTAAAACGACATTTCGGACAAAGAAATGTGAAGTTAACCGATCGAAATTGCCATTGTAAAAACTTAGTTTTTTTTAAATAACCAAGCCTGAATCCTGGGACAGCTGTTTTCTCTCAGATAAAACAATAGACACCCTAAAAGTACACCACATTATGACCTGAGACTAAATGAGACCTTATTATTAAACTTGCTGGCGAAAATGGCTAAAACGCGGTATGATCTGACACGCGATACTTATAATCACTTATTTGGAATGAAGACGACGCGATTATAGTAGCGAACAGTTTTCAGTGAAGGCACTCCAATGTTAGACGTGGAGAGAAAGTTCGAGAAACAGTCACGGGCTTTCGACATATTATTCGAATATTCCGATAAAAACATTGGTTCATGAAGTATCTTCTGTGCTTTCGTTAGGTCATAAAGAGACAAATTTGATTTGAATCATTCATTGGCACACATAAAAAAGGCCAAAGGTAGTTTTAAGCCGATGTTGTTCTTCAAGATTCGTCGGCGTAAATTTTAACGCAACTGAACGACATGAATTTCATTCCCACTAATAAAAAAACAACAAAAAAACAAAGTCCAATTCCTCAAGGTGCAGCTCAAAGCGACAGCTAATTTCAGTGACGTTAACTACCAGTTGTTCACTGGCTCATTATAGCAACTAAACTTGATTGCGATTTATAAACGTACGTAATCTCAGAACGTTCGCAGGTTAATTACCTGAAAACCCAATTCAAGAGCATCAATCGGTTTGCCTTTGTAGAGTGAATACAACCAAACGCAATTTATCTTGAATTGTCATCTTTAAAAATGGTTAAAACATCTAAAATGCGTACTAATTAAAATCATTAATGCAATACATAGAATTCTGCTTCCTTTGTCAATGTAGTAAATGTTCATCCAGCTCACTAACAGAGTAAAATATATGAAAAAAAAAAACAAAAAATTATAATCTTCAGAATTAATCAATAGACATGTATCAAAAGTACATCATTTAAATGTAATCCAATACTGCCGGCAGTCTATTAGTCTAAAAATATGTAACCTGACCTTTCATAGTCCCTTCCATTACAAAAAAAGAACACGTATAACAATATAAGACATCAATATGTAAAAGACAGCATCTATAAATAAGCAAACCACACCAACAAACAAAAAATATCTACCATTAGTTTATGCGTGTAAATAAAAAGAACTTAAATGTACTATGTGATATGCTGCAGGACTGCTAAATAGCTTAGGGACGTGAGGAGGTGTTTGCTTCCACTGCCTGTGGAGAGTAGTAGTAGTAATATACAAATATAAATCGCTCTTGTCAACAATCACACACACACACACACACACACACACACTCAAGGTTCGCACGCAGACGAGCGCGTGGCACCACCGATCTGCGCTTTCGTTCACAAAATCAACTGCATACAATGACGACAAGGGCCGGAGGTGAAAGGTGAGCAGGCTTCGAAAGGTGTTTCAGGAGAGAAAGAACGTTTCTACAGAGGTGCCGAGTCCTTGCCGCGTCCTCTGACGCGTGAGTGTAGAGATTCACCTAAGTAAAAGAGCTTTTCATTCACAATCTACATATTTTCCTCTTTAAAAAAAAAAATTGTGTTAAACAAGAAATGTAGATGCAAATGTGTCCGAGTCCTCAGTCCTATACAGTATGAAGAAAAAACAAAACAAGTCCGTTTCGTAAGGAATTTTCCCAGTTGTCTCGGAGGACAGATGTGTGCCGTGAACATGTTGCGGACGCCACGAAAAGCTTGTATACGGTGAACAGTGAATGGAGAAGCTGGTGAAAAACCTGAAGTTTCGAGTTTGCACGAGAGCGAGCGGTTAGGTGGGTTTCCCCCCACACTCAGCGTCCGGTACCCTGGTGCTGAGGACCAGCCCATACAGTGCAGTGGCCCATGGCCACACCATAGAATTAGAATTTATAACACCATAGATATTGGATTAGAATTGTAATTCTATGGGCCCAAACCGCTCAACTTGGTTAGAGGTCTCTGATGTATGGTTCTATTATAAGAGGATAAAAATCAGGCTTGTTCATTCTCTTTAAAAAATATCTTGTCAGGAATATTTACTCAAAGTACTGTACAAATCCTTTTTTCTTCACTATCTGTCTTTGTTTTGGCCTAAAATGACGTTTATTATTAAACAAGACCTCCGCGGGCTTCAAAACGCAAGTCGCGGAGGCGATTAAAGCTATGGAAAAAAATTAACGAGCGCTACCCTTACAAGAGACCTAAATAACGTTAAAAATTGACACTTAGCTATCGAGTTATGAAATTACTCCCGTCTCCCATTTGCGTCGACCTTACAACAACAGTATGAATTTTAGCGTGATCGTGGATTCTTATTTACGATGATAATTTTTCGTTCGCATGATTTGTTTTTCTCTTTTAGGCCGTCGGCGTGTAAAATCAAAAGGAGTGCTGTTTAGAGTCAACTGACTGTGCAATCTCTCGGTGGCAACTTAATTGCTATAAAAAGGATTTTGTTCTCGCATCGGAGAAGCTTCCGAACTGTGAAAATAATGCGGGTTCCATTACGCTGGAATCCATTGCGTACTAGAGTTGCATAGCCATTGGATGGCCTCCTCTGGGGTAGGGAGGGAGAGGCAGGTGGGACGGTGCACCCGTGTTCCTTCAGCCAACACTTGCTTTTAAATGCTTGACTTCTGGTTTGAAACCGGTTCGAACTAGTCTCTGCTGACAGCTGAAGACTACATGATACAAAAGAGGAAACTCCCAAGACTCTTGAGAACTGATCAATTATTGTAACAGTTATTCAGCTTGTTGGTGAGAACGTCTCTATTAGAAATAGAGACACTGTGATATCATAATGTGTTTTTGTTTTTTTGCGACTGTAGCCAGTCTTGAGAATATTTCGTGGGAACGCTCCTTCTCCTGTGCTTTTCAGTTTTGTGTCTTCACCATTAGCCAATGGTGTCACAGCCCTGTGGCCAGCAGGGCCGTTAAGTGCTTCACAAAATAAACAGACTAAAAACTTGTTTCCTTTTCTTGTTCTTGTCTCTGATAGCCCACTTCTAAACAGCGAATCGAAAACCCTTGGGTTAACCGGAGTTGTGTGTGCACCAGGCTTGGCCGGGTTAGCTCAGTGAGGGACAAAGTGAGAATAAAACGACAACAACATGGCGGCGCCTCAGAACTCCCATTCGTGAGGCTCGTCGCGGTTCGCCGCTTTCTCCAGCCTGTGGATGATGTTGTTGAGGTTGGCTGCTTTCTTCTTGCGCAGACTGCTGTCCTTTGGGTTTCGGCAGGGGGGCGCGGCGGCGGATATGGACTCGGGGATGCCGAATAGGCTGTCCATGATGCCTCCTCGTGGCCTGCTGGTGCCCGAGGCGCTGGGGAACTCGGCCTCGCCCTCTTCATCTCTGTGGCTGAGGCTGGGGCTCTCCAGGAAGCCCTTGCGCTCCTCGGAGCCGCTCGGTCGGCCCTCCGTGGTGCTGTCAGATTCGGTGCCGTCGCAGCTGTTGTCTCCCTCGCCCCCAGACTTCCCGGGCCGCGCCGAGGGGGACCCACCTTCGCCGGCCGCCGCCTGGATCTCTTCGATAAAGAGCTCTCGCCGGATACGGGATCTGTGGGAACAACGAACAAGATTTGTGAGAAAAGGAACAAAGGCAGCTGGATGTATAAAGAGATAGTTCACCCAAAAATGAAAATTCTGTCATTAATTACTCACCCTCATGTTGTCCCAAACCCGTAAGACCTTCGTTCAGAGTGTTCTGAGCCTGCATAGACAGCAATGCAACTGACACGTTCAAGGCCCAGAAAGGTAGCAAGGACATCATTAAAATAGTCCATGTGACATCAGTGGTTCAATCACAATGTTATGAAGCTACGGGAATACTTTTTGTGCATAAAGAAAACAAAAATAACGACTTTATTCAAGACTTTCGTGACATTGCGATTGAACCACTGATGTCACATGGACTATTTTAATGATGTCCTTACTACCTTTCTGGGCCCTGAACGTGGTAGTTCCATTGCTGTCTATGCAGGGTCAGAAAGCTCTCAGATTTCTTAAAAAATATCTTAATTTGTGTTCTGAAAATAAACAAATGTCTTAAGGGTTTGGAACGACATGAGAGTGAGTAATTAATGACAGAACTTTCATTTTTGGTGAACTATCACTTAAGCTAAAGCCCAAAGTATACTTGGGTTTTACGCGTACGTTAGGGTAGAGCCTAATTTCTTCATTAGCACGGTACGTGTGTACTGTAAGCATGTAGCCCAATTTTTCTAACACAGAAAGACAAAGAAGCTGAGGGCGAGTTCCTCAGCACCTTATAATGTGAATAAGTTTGTCCACAAGGTGGCAACACTGGCCCGGCTCATTGTTTCACAGTCAGAAAAGAAACGAAGGAGACAGAACACAAATAACAAACTACTGAAGAAGGCAACAACAATAGACAATGGTTTTATTGCAACCAAGTTGCCCAAACGGTTCATTTCGTATTTCGTCTCAGTATGACGTCAGTGACGTCAAAACACTACCTCTGCAGATCAACACCTACTTCTACATCAAGGCCCCTTTAGCCCCGCCCACCAATTTGCACATGTAATAAACGAAGTAAACGAAGTTCCAGATTGCGTCAGTAAGACACTGTTTGCTTGTTTGCTTCATCACTGCGGATTAGTTTTTAAACTAAACACAGTTTAAAGCAGGCTTTTCAAACGGGACTTGAAATTAAAGATGATGCAGTTCTAACTATATTGAATCCAACATTAAAGTCGCAACACACCAGTGTGAGTAACTTTAAGGGTTAAAGCGTCTCATTACCTGTAGTTGTGGAACCAGTTGATGACCGTGCTGGTTTTAAGGTTGAGCTGGCTCGCTAACTCCTCGATGGTTTTAGGGGAGGGGTAAGGCTTCTGTTGGTAGGCTCTCTTCAGAGCTTCCTTCTCTTCTGGAGCCAGCACCACACGGGGTTTCTTCAGCTGGGGCTGCTGCTGCTGCTGCTGCTGCTGCTGCTGGGAGAGGTTTTGGGGGCTGGCGCCCTGAGTGAGGTCACTTCCTGACAGACCAGTCTCCAGCGACTGACTCTCACCGATGGAGCTGTGGCGCCTCTTCATGTAGGCTGGAAAACACATATGGAGAACAGCTGTAAATACAATCAGAGAATATACATACAAATAAGCAAATGTGTTCTGGGAAATATGCTTCACATGATTCGCTGAACAGGAAATAAAAGTACTGGCCCGTATTGATTGGCCAATGCTTTTAATATTGGGGGCAATGTCTATGTTGGTTACCGTCCTACTGAACAGCATGTGTTAGATGCTGTAGATTAAATTACAGTTAATAAAATGCATGATTGCTGTATTTTTCTCTAGTCAGTAGGGGGCAATCTTTGATTACAAATATTATTATTGCATCTTGAGGTCTTTGTAAGTTTGACTCATAAATCAGTATTACAAAACTAATAATTAAAAAATAATTATAAAAAAAATCAACAAACAAAAGGGAAATTCACCAGGGCTAAACTATCAAATTACCTGATTATTTGAGAGCTTTCAAAGTTTTTGTATTTGTTGTACATTCGGTTTCTGTTTCGAGCATTGCTGTTTAGCAAACTATGCTAATTCAAATAAAGCAATGAATCTTCATAACATGATGGGATGACATTTTTTTCTAGTGAGTGTCAGTGAAAATGGGTTGAAAATGACACACAAAGCAGTAACGTTTTGCATCATGTCATAATTTTCTTATAAATGTATTTATAATGTAAATAGCTGTCAAAGTTATACTGTAGGTGTAAAAATTCCAGATATTGTACTATTAAGAATTAGAAACAATTATTTGTTTTTGTTTAACAAGGGCACATAAATTTGATCAAAAGTGACAGTAAAGACATTTAAGACAACGTAACTAAAGACTAATTTTTCAAATAAATGCTGTTCTTTTGAACTTTACATTCATAAAAGAATCCTGAGAAAATGTATCGGTTTCCACAAAAATATTAAGCTGTATTCAGCATTGATAATAATAATAATACATGTTTCTTGAGCACCAAATCAGCATATTATAATAATTTCTGAAGGATCATGTGACACTGAAGACTGGAGTAATGGCTGCAGAAAATTCAGCTTTGCGCCACAGGATAAAATGCCCTTTTAACATACATTAATATAAGAAACAGTTATTTTAAATTGGAATTATATTTAACAATATTACAAATAAAAGGATCAGTGCCATTAAAAAATACTGGCAGGAAAGTGCAAATCTGAATTCCTGGCCCAACTATTCTCAAAACGCCTGGAATTCCTTCTCCTACGAACAACTTACAGTTTAATGAAAACAAATTCCAGTAACAATAACACTGAGTTATCAGTATAATGTCTTTCTATTTTTTCTTACATGAACACAAACAGAGAGCAAGCACATTAATATCCTTTTTCTGATTAAAAAAGCTCAGTACAGCTAACTACACAGCTGCGTGTGAAATTTGTCATTTCCGCTGCGTTTCAGTGTCTGCTGAAGAGGAGCCTTTGGCAACAGCAATGGTAAAAGATTCCGCTGGTGGCCAAAACTCTCAGAACAAGGGCCAAGCAAGGCTAATTTGCTTTGTGCCTCTAGCCAGCGTCGAGGTCAAATTCATACTCTTTTCTGAAAAGCTCGAGCAAAAGACAGCGAGGTGGAGAGAGACAAAAACAGAGTGAGAGAACACGACAGTAAAGCTGTTGCTTTCCGTCCCTGGCAAGTGCACAGTGAGCTTTAGGGGTAAATGGTGGAGCCAGTTTCACTCTAATGAGGAGGTCCCCCCCAAGTTTCGCCCGCTCCCCGCGCACACGAACCGCAAAGCCTGACTCACAACAAAACCATCATCGTCATCGTCACCCAGGGAGCACCAGTAATGTCACTTTTAGCCCGAGAGGAGTGTTAAACAGGCCTAATGACTCCAGGAATGTTCACTTGGCCTGCTGCAAGCTCGCAGGCGTACGGGCCCGGCGCTGGGTGTAGTGGACTTTAAGTAAGCCAGCCCCACAGAGCCGTCAGCCTGTCACAGCCGATCACAGAAATGACATCTCCCACCCTCATCAATCCAGACAGCGGAGCGACGAGCGGCCTCACAGAGCATGTGCGGCCTATTCGGAAGCGAGAGGACACATCTGGGCTATTAAAGAGTGGAAAAAAAGAGCAATCAAACAGCCCATCAGGCCTCCCTCCGCCGGACCGCCTTGTCTCCGGCATCTCGCGCATCTCTTCACATTAAAGAGAGGCAACGCTGACGAGAGGCAGCTTAAAGATTGTTTTCTGCAACTCCTGCGCCGGCTGGAATCAATACTGGATAAACACAATCGCACAGTTGGTGATAATTAGCAGGTGCTGCATGTAAATATGGACACATGACCAAGGTACTGACGATCTGCGATGGCTGTGCATGAAAATACACAATTGTTGAGCTTTTTTTCTGTTACTGGAAAAATGAAAGACAGATTAAGCTTTCGTTTACAAATTTTACTTGTAGCTTCGAAAATGTAACAAGTAAACTGATTAATATTTAAATTCAAATTATTACGTTGTTTATTCAGCAAGGATGCATTCATGGATCGAAAGTGACAGTAAAAGAGTTTATAATGTTTATAAAGAATGTTTTATTTTTTAAGTATTTTTGTTCATTGAGATTTATATTTTAAAACTATGTACTTTTGAACTTTAATCATCAAAAAAAATCTCCTGAATCCTGAAAAAACAAATCACAGTTTCCACAAAAATATTAAGCAGTACAACTGTTTTCAACAATGATAATAATGAAAAATGTTTCTTAAGCACAAAATCAGCATAGTGTAATGATTTCTGAAGGATCATGTGACACTGAAGACTGGAGTAATGATGATGAAAATTCAGCTTTACCATCACAGGAATCAATTACATTTTAATATATTAAAAAAGCAATCAGTTATTTTAAATTACAATAATAATAATAATTCACAATATTACTGTACCTTACTGTATTTTTGATAAAATAAATGCAACCTTGGTGAACATTAGATTACTTTCAAAAACCAACCCCAAACTTTTGAAGTGTAAATTAGTGTCTTTATGACACAAAATCTGATGCAACTGGCAGACGCTGTTTGAATATAATACAATCACTTTACAAAAAACATTCTGAAAAAAAAAAACACATTATATAAGATTTTACAGTGGCTGAAATAGTTTTGCAGAACAACAAAAATAGTCAAAAAAGCACCATTTAGTTTTGTGTGAATGTGGCTGGATTGAGGTTTTGAAAACAAAATGTGGTGAGGACATTATCCTGCACCCTGGATACTGACGTTAGCAGTTCCTGGTTTGAAACTAGCAGGTTTAAAGTGGCTAAAACCAATAAATCCGTCCATGAGCCGCTTTTTCTTTATATGGAACCTCTCTAGAATCAGCACCAGCATTTTGTTAGTGAAAAAAGCGGTCGAAAGGAAACTGGAAACGCAACCCAAATCAGCACTACGGTCCAGGCAAACTGCTGCAACACAGCTCCATCGTCAAGTGAAAAAAAATCAACAAAAAACAAATAAAAATCCACACCAGACAGCCGTCTTTTAAACGTCCTAAAAAGACCTGCCAACTGAGCCGACACTGAACAAACTGTGAAGCACTTTAATAAACACTGAAATAAAAACATTCTGAAACAACACAGACAATTGCAAACAGGTGTTTGTTGGTGTGCGGCCAGACGGATGCCTTTAAAGGAAGGAGATTACCTTTCTTTTCCATCCGCTTCATGTCCATGAGCTTCTCCACGTTCTGCGGGTCGCTCAGCCACAGCTGCATGCGTACGAACGGCTCTCGACCCTTCAGACTGAGCTTGTGCCAGGGCTTGGGCCGGGCCAGCAGATCAGACACGGAGCCCTGCGTCAAACCCAGGATGCTCTCGCCAAACAGACGCTGACCTGTAGAGCGGTTTGTCAAGCAAACTTCATATGAATCAACGTCGGACAACCAGAAATGGTCCAAATACTTGTTAACAATATATCGTTTTATTACTAACAAAAGTATTTTTGTGAAATGTTTTACTTGAAGTACTTCTTTTGTTATACAATGCCGGACATTTATACATTTTAACTGTGTCGTAAGTCTCCAAAGACATTTTGAGGCCACTGTGAATAGATTTTATTTATTTTAAAAATTTCGGAACATGCTTTTATTGTATTGTGGCATCAAGTTTGATCAAACAAACTCTGATGATTTTGCTTTTAACCTCCACCTTTAAGAAAAGGTGCTTTCAAACTGCTTTCATGGTTTGAAAAGCAAACACAAACAATCATATCCCTTAAGAAACCTTCACATGAGAATGCTGCCGATAAGCCATTTGGTTTTGTTATACAATACAAAACATTAATTCATGTGTCTGAAGTGTCCAAATATGTTTTGAGGCCAGATGCATTTCATTTATTTTGGGCCAATATTATTATTAAAAAAACAAAGTTCCTAAGAACATGTTTTTATTGTGTTGTGGCATCAAAGCTTGATCAAACAAGCTCTGCTGATTTCGCTTTTAACCTCCACCTTTAAGACAAGGTGCTTTCAAACAGTTTTCATCGGCCGCTTAAGCTTTCAACGATTTTTTTTTCACTCCAAACAAAAGGCACCTGAATCCTCTTGACAATAACTGCGATCCGTCTATGTTCAAAAAGGAAATGTTCCCCAGAGTAAAACAAAAGCCTGCGATCCCAGAAGATTACTTCTCTCTCTCCCCACAGACTCGTATCAACACAGCTGTCTTTACATTCTGCACTTTATACAGGTCAATACCACTACAGAGCACAACAAATCTTTGTTGCTCCCGAGACAAAAATCGCGTCGGGAAATGAGAATCTGCGAGATGAAAGAGACTGTCACAGTATCACGCTGAGGTCTATCGTCTGCGCGATATATCCGTATTCTCCTTTGTTTTATTGTGTGTGATCACATGAGTTTAAAAGAAGAAAGTGTGAACACAAAGTTCACAAAGACAAAGTGTTTTTGGCCAATTCTCTTTTGAACATGAGGACAACGGATGGTGCGAGTTAAAACAAACGGTGAAGGAGAAAGTAGCTGTGTCCAGTGTGACATTCTCGTTCGACCTCTCATTAATTATGGCAGGGACATTGAGACAGTCGTAGTGGACGGCCATTAAGTGCTAAAGCAGGGCCAACCTGTCCTCCACCTGTCCTCTCATGTGGAGAGACATTATTATATGTATTGTCTCTCTTGGACAAAATACACCATGTACTGTATCTAATAATGAGTCAAATTTATGGAATAATACACAGTAGTAGTCTATGAAGTCTAATTCATTTAGCAAATCAGTCCATTTAGACTCAGAGTTGTTTTTTTTGAGCGATGAATTTCCATGACATTTCCAGTAGACTGTGGTTTACTAGATAAGGATTTTAATAAATCACTTTCACCAAATCGCTAATGAATTATTCAGATCATTTGGGAACCCGTTTGACTGATTTAAATGAACTGACTCAAAAAAATTTTTTTTAAAAAATCACTCGGAAATCAAGCATTACTATGGTTTGTAAGCAAGTGAAGCAAGCGTAAGTGTAAGCAAGTGTTAGCAAATATATATATTTGTGCCGAAATAAGTTAATTTTTTATGCCTGACCACAAATACCACTCAAATTTATATTAACATTTTTAAATATATAATTCTTAAATATTTTTAAGTTATTACAAATTCTTAAATTTTTTTTTAATATATTTAAATTATTTTATAATATTATTTATAATAGTATTTTATAATTTATATATAAAAATGATCAATCAAATTAACAAAACAGGGCATCAAAAACATAACAGAAATAGTAAAAACTGTAGAATGCTCCACCAGTCAACCATGACCATTTCTATAGTGTTCAAAAGTTTGGGATAAACAAGATTTTTAATGTTTTAAAGAAGAATCTTTTGCTCATCAAGGCTGCATTTATTTGGACAAAAATAGAGATAAAAACAGTAATATTTTGAAATATTATTACAATTTAAAACAACAGTTTTCTATTTTATTATACTTAAAAATATAATTTATTCTCGTGATGCAAAGCTGAATTTTCATCAGCCATTACTCCAGTCTTCAAGTGTCACATGATCCTTGAGAAATCATTCTGATTTTTCAATATGCTAATTTATTATCAATGTTGGAAACAGTCGTGCTGCTTAATATTATATATATATTGGAACCTGTGATACTTTTTTCAGGATTCTTTGATGAATAAAAAGTTAAAAAGAACAGCATATTCAAAATAAAGATCTTTTCTAACAATATGTCTTGTATTTACTATCACTTTTTGTCAGTTTAGCACATCCTGAATAAAAGTATTAATTTCTTTAAATTCTTAAAAAAAAAAAATGACTGATCCCAAACTTTTGAACGGCAGTGTAGGTAACTAATTTTTCAGAACGGTAGCTTCATTTTAGCTAAACTACTTGAAATTATTGAGTCGACTGCAGCTAGTCCATATTTCGTTCACACTGAGGTACATTGGTCACCAGTGTTTTTTAACTCACTCACCAAGGTTGTTATCTGTTAGAACTTCTTTCACTTTCTTAGTGATGGCGTAGGTGTCCAGCTCAGGCGACATCGCTACCATCTCTTGTATGCCGAGCCCTGAGTGTCCCGGCAAAGGTAACGGTAGAGGCGTGCCGGGCTGGGACTCGGAAGTTTCGCTGGGCTCCTGGATGGACGCTCGGCACATCTGCTCCTCCTGCTGGCTTTTAACAGACTCCTCAGCCGAACTCAGAGGGGATTCTGGGGCAGGACTGCAGCTGGCTGAGGTCTTCGGAGTAATCTCTATGGAAACGAGAGGAACAGAATTAAGACGTTGCGCCAATGCAGCAAGTGAGCTCGTCCGTTGACTGGGCATTACTAATCGACAGAAGGCCCGAACGAAGATCTGTCTAAATATGGAGCGAGTAGCCAATGAAACCGTAACCCTAACCAAGGTCTTCCTGCTCAGCAACAGGAAGTGATGGACAGTGACAGATGCATCATGTCATGCCAAGTCACAGCTTCTCTTGAAGCATAATGAGACAACTAAATTAACGAAGAAGAGAGACAAACGCGTTTGGTGTTCTGAGAATTAATATGGTATGTACCAAGATAGCTCCTCCAATAATGCGCATTTCTGTGTTTAAAGGGACAGTTCACCCAAAAATAAAAATTCTGTCAATTTATTCACCCTCATGTTGTTCCAAACCTGTATGACTTTCTTCTATGAAACAGATTTTTTATTTTTTTTGGAAGAATCTCCAAGCTGCAAGACCGAAATTACACAATCGTTCAAAGCTGGGATCAGTTCAGTTTTTGTTTTTTTTAATGAATACTTTTATTCAGCAAGGATGCACTAAATTGATCAAAAGTGACAGTAAAGACATTAATAATATTACTAAATTTCTATTTGAAATAAATGCTGAACTTTCTATCCTTCAAAGAACACAGAAAAAAAAAGTTTCCACAAAAATATTGAGCAGCACAACTGTTTTGATAATAATTGATAATGCGAAATGTTTCTTGACCACAGAATCAGCATATTAGAATGGTTTCAGAAAGAAAAGGAATACATCACAGAAATAAATTAAATTTTAAAATACATTAAAATTGAAAGCTGTTCTTTATAATATTCAAAAATTTTATATGTTAGCTTTATACTGTATTTTTACTGTATAAATGCAACCTTAGAAAGCATAAGAGCACATGGTTTTAAAATCTTTCCCTCTGTCATAGTTTCATTTGCTCATTTTTTATATATTGTGTACATGTACAATCATGTATTTTGATGCTGTCACCCTAAATGAGTTTTCTCACCGTTTTATTTTTATATTTACATTTTTAAAGGCAAATTTTTAAAATTAAAGTGTTTTTATATTTTATATATAATTGTATAATCTTATAATAAGTACAACCCTGAGAAATATTTTAAAAAGACGACGAAAAAAATCTAGAAATGTGAGAGCTTAAATTGTAATCTCATCCACAAACTAACAAAAAAAAGAAAGAAACAAACTATACAATTTGTGTTTAAAGGAAAATAGAAAGCCATACATGTTTGCAGTGACATAAGGGCAACTAAATAATGACCGAATTTTCATTTTAAGTAAATTATTATTCCTTTAATACGCAGACATCAAGCATCCAACACTCTCTCTAATACTCTTCCCTTTCATTTCCCATCTTCCTCTACCCCTCTATTTCAGCTCGACTCTCTGATTCGTTGGCTGTGGCAGTGCAGGGCAGTGCTGGTGGTGAAGAGAGCATCGGGAGGGAGCGTCAGTTTGGATTAGCTGCCTGCCGAGCTGGGGGACACGGCAAACAGAGAGCAGGGCGCTCAAGGCGGGGAGCAGGCAGTCATATCAGATCTGCAGCAAGACCACGCACAGCCTGGTGACAGTTTGACTGGCGGCATGGTCTGTGTGTATGTGTGTGTGTGTGTGTGTGTGTGTATGTGTGGGAGGGGAGCGAGGGAGGTAGGAGGTGTTTTAGGGACACGAGCGGGAATGACAGGATGTTCCTGCGTGACATGCTGCAAGTAACCAGTGTGTATGCGTGTGATAAGAGGACGGGAGGGGCGGCCACATCTGGACACACAGCTGGTTAATGCAGCTACGCGTGTGGCCGAGCACACACACACAGAGCCGGAATAAGCGGCACAAACGTGAAAGCCTACATCTGTCCAGCCCTAATTTTGATGCATGATGGGATTGAGTCTCATACGCAAACAACAGGTTTAAATCCAGGTTCGAAAATATCCGATTGGGACGTACTCAAACCTCAAACTACAAGTGTGGATTTTAAAGAAATCAATACTTTTATTCAGAAAGGATGCATTCAATTGATCAAAAGTGACCATAAAGTTATTTTAAATAGTAATAATATTTTACAATATTACGGTTTTTACTGTATTTTTGATCAAATAAATGCAGGTCAGATTTCTTTGAAAAACATTTAAGAAGTCAGAATAAACATCTTTTTGGCCCTAATTTTGAAGCAAGTTGGGATCGCGCCACATACATGCACAACAGGTTTAAACTAAACGGGTCCTAAAACATCTGATCGAGGCATTCCCAAACTATAGCACAGTCTAATCTTAACTGGGTTCTGATTGGACGATCGCAAGGACGGACTGACATTCAGAGGAGAGGATCTGCAGAGACTGATGAGGGGTCACGGAGTGCTCTTCAACTCACACACACACGTGCACACCTATGCATACACATACATACACACACACACACACACATACACACACCCTGGAGGAGAGCTTGTTTTAGCCTGGTTGAGTGTGTCGTCCTAATGAGGGTCAGTAAGGACAGGCAATATACAGGACACTTGCTAGAGGACAACAGACAGCGAACAGGAAGAACCTTGTGTGGTGTTGTAACATCTATCTATTTAGGCTTTTAGTCTTTTTTTTTTTACCTTTAGAGTTGCTTTTTTCCTTTAATTTTCTCACATGGTTTTTCTGAAAGAGACTGTTCACTCAAAAAATAAAAAATGACCATTTCCTAAGCCTAATGTCATTCCAAACCTGTATGGACCTTTCTTTCTTCAGTGCCTTCACAGTAAAATTTTGAAGAACGTAATGATTTTCTGTGCAGTTACAGTGAATGTAGAGTGGAGACAAAAGAAAGTCAGTCATACTGGTTTGGATCAACATGAGGGCGAGTAAATGACAAGTTTCAAATATTCGTTTTGTTTTTTAAGCAATAACTGGCTCCCTTCTTTCTATAAATCAGCATATATCAATAGGTTGACCTAAATCAATCTGAGTTATCAAAAACGTCCTGTTTTAAATCCAGATCGGGCTCTTTCCTGTGCCCTGCCACCATTTGCAGTTTTTTTTCGCTGAGGTGCATTAGCTCAGTGCTAAGTGCTCCGTGCTGAAAGCTGTGAGGCACAGAACAGGGCAGCTGGAAGAAAGAAACCCATTACAGACTTCTAAACTCGGGCCATTATGGTGCCTGCTGTTCAGATTATCTACCAAATCGGTCAAGCCTGGCCAGTTCATTTAAACACACTTTCGCCCCAACTATCCACACTGGCACGTCACCGCATGAATGTGTGTGCAAACATATATCCTCATGCCAAGTTTAATACAGTTAATAAAAAATACAAAATATGCAGTTTAAAAAAAATTATATATATATATATATATATATATACATAATTAAAAGAAAAAAAACAGAGTTATAATATAATATAATATAATATAAAACGTACACTACGGTTCAAAAATGTATATCAGTAAATTTTTTTAGGAAATAATACTTTTATTCAACTAGGACACATTAAAATGATCAAAATGTTATAATTCAGTTATAATTATAATGTTATGTTACAATATAATATAACTAAAACAATTAATTTTCAAAATTACAATAATCTTAGATTTTTGTCTGGGTGTGTGTTTAAAATCCATCGTAATATCAAAGTTCATTTAAATTCTTCATAGTTTGCATTAAACAAGAAAATGGTGTGGCATTTACATTTCTGTTTACGCTAACCACCTTGATTCCAAAGCTGACCATTTCCTATTCCTTTTTATCCCCACCTATTGTACCTCTAGCTGAACTCACAGCTATAATGTATATATTACTTGGCTTAATTTGTGGTAAAAATGACAGAGAAAGGCTTCTTTAAGTAGGACAGCGAGCAAGTGCTATTCATCATAATCGGCCTCGCACTCACATGCACAGCTTGACTCCCATTTATCATTCCATCGGCTGATTATTTGCATATTAATCAGCCACTGGAGCATGATGGTGCGCTCGGCAGCCAGTCACAGAGGAGGAGAGGCGGGTAATTATCATATATCCCGGCGCTGATGGGCTAATTGATTACAACAGCTCAAGG
>NW_015663491.1:169056-182558 GCF_001515625.1 Sinocyclocheilus rhinocerous
TAGCAATAATAAATGTTTTTTGAGCACCAAATCAGCATATTAGAATGATTTCAGAAGGAAAAGGAATAAATCACAGAAATAAATTACATTTTAAAAAACTAAATTAAATTATAATATTATAATATTATATATAATAATTATATTATAATATAAATTATAATATAAATTTTTATATTTAAAATGTTAAATACTTGCTATTTTTATTAAAGTGTTTACATTTTAATACTTCAATTTTTATATTTTATATATAAATGTGCAATCAGATAAATACAACCATGAAAAATATTTTAAAAAGCAGAAAAAATTATCTAGAAATGTGAGAGCTTAAACTCTGGTCTCATCCACAAACAAAGAAAGTGTGTTTTATTTTTGTGTTTAAAAGAAAATACAAAGTCATTTGTGTTTGCAGTGACATAAGAGCAACTAAATAATGACCGAATCTTCATTTCGAGTGAATTATTCCTTTAATACGCCGACATTGAGTACCCAACACTCTCTCTAATACTCTTCCCTTTCATTTCCCATCTTCCTCTACCCCTCTATTTCAGCTCGACTCTCTGATTCGTTGGCTGTGGCAGTGCAGGGCAGTGCTGGTGGTGAAGAGAGCATCGGGAGGGAGCGTCAGTTTGGATTAGCTGCCTGCCGAGCTGGGGGACACGGCAAACAGAGAGCAGGGCGCTCAAGGCGGGGAGCAGGCAGTCATATCAGATCTGCAGCAAGACCACGCACAGCCTGGTGACAGTTTGACTGGCGGCATGGTCTGTGTGTATGTGTGTGTGTGTGTGTGTGTGTGTATGTGTGGGAGGGGAGCGAGGGAGGTAGGAGGTGTTTTAGGGACACGAGCGGGAATGACAGGATGTTCCTGCGTGACATGCTGCAAGTAACCAGTGTGTATGCGTGTGATAAGAGGACGGGAGGGGCGGCCACATCTGGACACACAGCTGGTTAATGCAGCTACGCGTGTGGCCGAGCACACACACACAGAGCCGGAATAAGCGGCACAAACGTGAAAGCCTACATCTGTCCAGCCCTAATTTTGATGCATGATGGGATTGAGTCTCATACGCAAACAACAGGTTTAAATCCAGGTTCGAAAATATCCGATTGGGACGTACTCAAACCTCAAACTACAAGTGTGGATTTTAAAGAAATCAATACTTTTATTCAGAAAGGATGCATTCAATTGATCAAAAGTGACCATAAAGTTATTTTAAATAGTAATAATATTTTACAATATTACTGTTTTTACTGTATTTTTGATCAAATAAATGCAGGTCAGATTTCTTTGAAAAACATTTAAGAAGTCAGAATAAACATCTTTTTGGCCCTAATTTTGAAGCAAGTTGGGATCGCGCCACATACATGCACAACAGGTTTAAACTAAACGGGTCCTAAAACATCTGATCGAGGCATTCCCAAACTATAGCACAGTCTAATCTTAACTGGGTTCTGATTGGACGATCGCAAGGACGGACTGACATTCAGAGGAGAGGATCTGCAGAGACTGATGAGGGGTCACGGAGTGCTCTTCAACTCACACACACACGTGCACACCTATGCATACACATACATACACACACACACACACACATACACACACCCTGGAGGAGAGCTTGTTTTAGCCTGGTTGAGTGTGTCGTCCTAATGAGGGTCAGTAAGGACAGGCAATATACAGGACACTTGCTAGAGGACAACAGACAGCGAACAGGAAGAACCTTGTGTGGTGTTGTAACATCTATCTATTTAGGCTTTTAGTCTTTTTTTTTTACCTTTAGAGTTGCTTTTTTCCTTTAATTTTCTCACATGGTTTTTCTGAAAGAGACTGTTCACTCAAAAAATAAAAAATGACCATTTCCTAAGCCTAATGTCATTCCAAACCTGTATGGACCTTTCTTTCTTCAGTGCCTTCACAGTAAAATTTTGAAGAACGTAATGATTTTCTGTGCAGTTACAGTGAATGTAGAGTGGAGACAAAAGAAAGTCAGTCATACTGGTTTGGATCAACATGAGGGTGAGTAAATGATGACAAGTTTCATTACAGAGTGAAATATTCATTTTGTTTTTTAAGCAATGACAGGCTCCCTTCTGTCTATAAATCAGCATATATCAATCGGTTGACCTAAATCAATCTGAGTCATCAAAAACATCCTGTTTTAAATCTACATTGGGCTCTTTCCTGTGCCCTGCCACCATTTGCAGTTTTTTTTTCCCCGCTGAGGTGCATTAGCTCAGTGCTAAGTGCTCCGTGCTGAAAGCTGTGAGGCACAGAACAGGGCAGCTGGAAGAAAGAAACCCATTACAGACTTCTAAACTCGGGCCATTATGGTGCCTGCTGTTCAGATTATCTACCAAATCGGTCAAGCCTGGCCAGTTCATTTAAACACACTTTCGCCCCAACTATCCACACTGGCACGTCACCGCATGAATGTGTGTGCAAACATATATCCTCATGCCAAGTTTAATACAGTTAATAAAAAATACAAAATATGCAGTTTAAAAAAAATTATATATATATATATATATATATATACATAATTAAAAGAAAAAAAACAGAGTTATAATATAATATAATATAATATAAAACGTACACTACGGTTCAAAAATGTATATCAGTAAATTTTTTTAGGAAATAATACTTTTATTCAACTAGGACACATTAAAATGATCAAAATGTTATAATTCAGTTAGAATTATAATGTTACAATATATAATTAAATATAAAAAACTAAAAAAAGAAAATTCAAAATTACAATAATCTTGCGTTTTTGTCTCTGTGTGTGTTTAAAAACCATCGTAATATCACAAAGTCCATTTAAATTCTTCACGGTTTGGATTAAACAAGAAAATGGTGTGACACTTACATTTCTGTTTAAGCTAACAGCCTCGTTTCCAAAGTTGACCATTTCCTATTCCTTTTTATTACCCCCTATTGCTTTTCCAGTTGAACTCATTGCTATAATGTATATATTACTCTGCTTAATTTGTGGTAAAAATGACAGAGAAAGGCTTCTTTAAGTAGGACAGCGAGCAAGTGCTATTCATCATAATCGGCCTCGCACTCACGCGCACAGCTTGACTCCCATTTATCATTCCATCGGCTGATTATTTGCATATTAATCAGCCACTGGAGCATGATGGTGTGCTCGGCAGCCAGTCACAGAGGAGGAGAGGCGGGTAATTATCATATATCCCGGCGCTGATGGGCTAATTGATTACAACAGCTCAAGGAGGCCCTTGAAAGAGCCCAGGGGGGCTTTTCTGGATGGCCCCTATGAGACAAACCCCCCTCCCCATCCACGCTGCACCGATTTAACCCAACCCCCTGATGCCTTTCCTTGAAATCCAGGTCAATGGAAATATAAAAAAAATTGATGACCGCTAATAAACGACATAACAGGGTTTAAAAAGGCCTTGAACTGCAAAATAATAATTAGATTTATACATCCATAACTCACAGTTTAAGATATTCACATTTCATAGTACAAACAATGCGGGAAAAATAACACACTGAAGTGTGATACTTAGGGTTTAGGGGCTTGTTCAAATTCTTAACCCTTAGTATGACCGCTAATAATTACATAGCGCTTTAATAAACATCTGAGATCGATCACCAGAACGCTGTTGTCCTAGGATAATGATTGCACATTAAAAGTGGGTCAATAGTATGATCCTGTATCCATGAGTAATTTAAATTACTCCCACTGCAAGGCCGAGCGAGGTACAGCTGGCTGAACTACTGAAGAATTACACTGAGATTTGGTTTGCCCTCGGTTATTTATTCAAGCCAGGCTAAAACCAGTATCAGTCAGACCATTAAAGGAATGCAGCCGTTAGCATTTTCAGGAAATGCTGGTTTTCTTCACTTTTTTTAAACGGCATCTCAGAGCGCATATATTAATCAGACAGATATTATAAGCCATCCATTCAAGTCAGAATTCTTTGAACTATCTGAAAGTCAGATAGTTTCTCTATCCAGAATTGACTGGAGTGTCAAAAATGGGTGATCTTAACATTAGAGACCAGGCAGCTTGCTTCTTTCCTGTGATATTTCAGTGTTAGATATTCAAGAGAAATCTAATTTTGGCGAGGAGAAGTGGATGTGATTGGAGAGTTCTGCATTCGCCCATGCCAAATGATAAGAAAGCCGAATGAATGGTGGCTTTGATGGCAGCTCAGGATGTGAGGAGTGAAACCGAGAAACCAAAGCCACATCAGAAACGTGAAGCTCTTTCACATCCGTCTTGAGCCACTGTGCACGTTTCTCTGTATAGATAAAACTACAGTGACGTCTACATAGGAGTATGTGTGATGGTAAACAGTATCGGGGTGTTACCTTGTGTCTGTCCAGGCATTGGCAGCAGTGCCTGGCCCAGCTCTCCGTTCAGCCATAACTGCATGCGTATAAACGGCTCTCTTCCTTTCTGCGTGAGCTTGCTCCAGTGCTTCGGCCGAGAGAGCATGTCGCTCACGCTCCCCTGAGAGAGGCCCAGCACCTGCAATCCACACACACAGGAGATATGGTACATCAGATTCAGAGAAAAACAGGCCTGAAACAAATATGAAGATATTTCATGATGCAATAAGAAGAAAGATGCAGCTGGTATTAACAAACTCATACATTTGCATGGAGTATAAAAATGAAACCAACACACACTCGCTCATATCGTTTCTTAGGAGAACCACGGGTGGGTAATCGATGGAAGCGTTTCTGATTTGAAAAGCACTGACCTTCTCGCCAAAGATCCGCTGGCAGATGCCATTCTTGGCTAGTTTGTCTTTGACCTGCTGTGTGAGATCGACAGTGTCCACTTCCTGGTACATGTAGTACTCGTACTGCTCAGGTGTGAGCGGGGGCACCACGGGTTTGGCGACTTTGGGGAGGGACAGTAAAGGCGAGGAGGAAGGCAGTGGGCTGCTCTGAGGCGTCTCGCTGCCGCTGGGCATCTGCAGACTCAGCTCTGAGCTCTGGGAGTATGGGGACTCTGAGCTGGGCCAGTCTTTCCAGTAATCCAGAGAGGAAGCAGGAGCCACAGGCGCAGTGCTGCCCAGCCGAGGGAGCTTCTGGTGGGGGCAAAGAGTAATATAGTTGGGGTTAGCCATATAAGGAAACTTAAGGAGGAGGAAGTGGGCTATTCTAGGGTGTGACTTTTGAAGAAAAATGCGATACCTTGTTAAATAATGCAATAATTGATATGCAATACGATATTGCTTTAAGTGTGTGAAATCAATTTAGATTATATATATAAAAAACGAAAATATATAGCCAATATATGTTTCGCATTATTTCTTGGAAAATAAATCATCATCACTACAACTTCTGAAAGTGAACCGCAGTGTTTTAACATTACATAAAAAGTAATGTCACAAATCTGTAAATGTAATTTTAACATCAATGTAAAAAAATAAATAATAATAATAATGCCAATATCTAAATACCAAAAACTCTTTGCTCAGCTTGGTAATATATAGTTATAGTAACCTAAATCTTAACATCAAGAACATCCAGGTAAACAAAAACACCTGAAACTAGGTGTGGACAATTAGTTATTTTAGATATTTTAATTTAATAAGAACTACAAACAATTGGACAAATACAATAAAACAAAGATACAAATGAAATAAACAGTGCTTTGAGTCTTTCAGGTAGGCCTACATTAGATATACAGTATTTATTCAAGTAAGAAACAATACAGAAACGGAATAATCAAATGTAAAACTAAAACACTGCATAGTCTTCACATAAATTAAATATACACTGATTCATTATAAAGCTACAAAGTTTATTCAGTCAAGTCTTTTTCTTTTGTTGTTTGACAGACAGTTGCAGGTTTACTATCTTAGACGGGTCTTTATAACTGAAAACTCTACAATTATATTTAGAAAGAGGGTCAGTTGTTAGGGATATAGACTTGTGGAGATAATTTAATGGTTAATACTGTGGGTATATGGGGGTATGTGGCATCAAAAAGTTATTAACAATGCACTGTACCTCCTTGCTATCCTCTTGGCTGTGGGCGTCTTCGCTAACAGAGGGCTGCCCGGTTCCGCGACGCTCAGAGAGACCTGTGCTCCACCAGTGCTCCCTCCAAGAACCCCCACCTAAACCTCCTCCACTCTCAGAGAGACGTCCAAACTTGTGCACTCCGTCCACCCCCACATCTGAGACGGCCACTTCACCCATCTCCTTCTTCACCCCACTGTGGAAGTCCAAGAGAGGAGAGGTGGAGGGCTTCTTCAGAGACTGAGCAATAGGGGTGTAGGGGAGGCTGGAGAGCGGGGAGCCCAGGAGCGACAGATCGGTCGGGGCCATAGAGCTGGCCTTCAGTACGGGCTCCAGAGCCACCTGCTGGGCCTCCATCTCCCTCCGAGCCTGCTCAAGGATGGAACGAATGTTCTCGTCGGAGTTGCTGGAGGAGGACGGAGGCTGAGAACTCTCAACTGCAGGAACAGAAGAGAACAAGTAAGTGGTCACAATCTGTTTCACCTATACACCACCACATTATTGCTCAAAAAAGAGGAACTTAAAGTAATAGCTTACACAAAAATAAAAACTCTGGCATTATTTACATAATCCTCATGTTTTCCAAACCCTTTCCAAACTTTCTTCAGTGGAACATTGAAGAATGTTGTAACAGAAGTTATGACAATAAAAAGATACAGTGACCACAAGCGGCCAAGCTTCAAAAAGGACAAAAGAGTACAACAAATATACTAAATTTTGGTCTTTTTGCACAAATTTGTTGTAAAGTCTACTGTTATGATACTCTTAAGGTGTTTTTCATTATTTTTGGAGCTTAGGTTTTAGCCCCTAATTAGTATGGAAAAGAGCAGCGTGAACATTCTCCAAAACATCATCTCTTGTGTTCCCAAGAAGATTGAAAGTCATACAGGTTTGGAAAAACATGAATGTGAGTAAATGATGACAGAATTTTTGTTTTGGATGAACTATTCCTTTAAAGGGTGCCAATAAGAGATTGCTGCCCTATGCTACCCAATAACATTTCAGAATAAATTTGGAGTTTAATTTGACATATATATCAATATTATATATTATAGTTTCTAATAATAAAGTTAAACAAAAATGTCTGTTTTCTGTGAGTTAGACCGTAAAAGATTTCTCAACACGTGTACATAGGGTTTTTTATTGATGTATATATATATATATATATATAAATATATATATAAAAAACATACATCGGTCATAAATCCCCATGACTCAGACTGATTTATGACAGTGAGAAGTTCATTGGAAGCAGTAGCGCTCTTGGCATGGGGGGAAATCTTGGGGGGAAACTTTCAACAGACAGCACAAAACCTCACCAAGTCTTAGACTGTGTGCATATATTTGGAAATAGCTGCCCGACCCTCTGTGGTAACCTGATCGCCGTTGCCTCTCCCCCACACCGTCTGCAGTGGCAGGTGGGGAAGAGACAGTTAGTTTAATTCCGTTACACAAGCTTGGACAGGAAAAGGTAAAGGAGGGAATTTCAACATTCAAAAACAGAGGGGATATGACTCAGTATGTTATTGACTGATATAATCATTTTAGACAGTGCTTGTTTAAAAATCTGCATTGCAATTACAGTTTTAGCCAACATACACCATCGTTCAAAAGTTTGGGGTTAATAAGATTTTTGAATGTTTTTGAAGGAAGCCTCTTATGCTCACCAATGCTGCATTTACTTGATCAAAAATATAGTAAAAACAGTAATACTGTCAAATATTATTACAATTTAAAATAGGAGTTTTCTACTTGGATATATTTTAAAATGTAATTTATTCCTGTGAATTTTCAGCATCACTACTCCAGTGTTCACTGTTCAGTGTCACATGATCCTTCAGAAATCACTCTATTATGCTGATTTGGTGCTCAAGAAACATTTCTTATTATTTCAATGTTGAAAGCAATGTTGTGTGGCTTAATATTTTCGTTAAAAACATGATACATTTTTTCAAGATTCTTTGGTAAATAGAAAGTTAAAAAGAACAATTTATTTGAAATTGAAATATAAGTCTTTACTGTCACTTTTGATCAATTTAATGCATTCTTGCTGAATAAAATATTAATTTCTTTCAACAAAAAAAAATAACAACTTTTGAACAGTAGTGTACTATGTTAGTATGATGACACCACAATCAATTCTACAATAGAAAACTTGACTCATTTAGAAAAAGTGAATGAAAAAATGACCAGTTTTGGAAAAGTCCAATCCTACAGGAAGTGACATAACTGATTGTGGGGAAGTGGAAAACACATGTGAATGCCTTGATCCTTCCTTGATTACCTGATGACAGAAAAAGACTCACCTGCTTTCTGCACTTGTAACTCTCTCTTGGCCTGCTCCAAGATGGACTTGATGGCTTCATCGGAGCCGGTCTCAGGTGTGCGGATCCGTGTGGTGATGTTACCTGCGAAGACACGAGAAGGACATGTAGCTGTAAGTGACACGTCATGTGTAACAATCTGTTTGTTTTGAAATGGAGCACAATATACAATCTTTTAGACTGAAAATGGCAAAAATATTGCTATTTCTGCATGACAAAGCAAGAGTTTAAATAGATGCAAACGCAAGCTTATTCTAAACAACAAACTATACGATATGCTAAAATAAGCCTGACACTTTTTTATTTCATGGAATTGCAATCCTGCGACCAAACTCACTGGCACAAAACTAAAAAACCATTAGCAATCGTTTGCTTGTCTATAATATTGTGTGTATCAGCACCTGCGCTGCCCGTGGCTACAGCTGCACTTCCTGTGCAAGGACTGAAACCTTTTCCTGTCCCCCACAACAAAGAGACGGTAAGATTTGGATAAAATCCATGAGAAACAACAGAGCTTGTGTGGAAGTATCATCAGACGGGCCGGTGCAATGATAATAAATATGGAAAGAGAGAGAGGGAATGCGCCCAGCGAGCAGTGGGCAGCAGGGCAAGGTCAGAGTCACTGGTGTGTGAGGAGAGCAGCTGGACGTGTGTGTGAGGTGGAAGTAATGCTCTCTCGCCCTCTCTCTCTCTCTCTCACACACACACACACACACACAGGGGTGGCTAGCCACCCACAGTGCCGCCCTGGGGGAGACTCAACCACCAGTTGTAATGTGGTGGCACTGTAGATCTGCCTGAAGGATTCTGCCACACACACACACACACACACACACACATATATACACACAAGCTGACCACGAAATAACAGGACAGAATCCTCAAGGACCTCCGTGATGGAAAGTTACATAGGTTTAGGCTTGATAACACTCACACAGCGTTTTTTTCCACAGTTTGAAACTAATCTATGCAGTCAAAGGTGTAGCATTTATTGTAAACAGCTGTCTTCCGACAGTCCGAACGAGATCTTTTTAAATTCCAGTCACACCTCTTCCAGCCCTGTCTGTCTCACTCACTTGTTTTGCAACAGATTCCAGGCCAGAGATTGAGAAGAAACAGACCAGCACAACAAAAACAGACAGACACACTGCGGATCTGACACTCCAGAAACCCGTAACACGAGAGGGAAGGCTTGAGACAGACCTGGCCGCGTGGAGCCTTCCGAGCCGGTTCTTCGCTTCGGAACATCCTGAAACACTCTGTTCAGGTTCTGGCCTGGGTTCTCTGTTGGAAAACAAGTGGCGGAAGATAGAAATAAAGTAAGACCAAGCCCTAAACTTCTGCTGTCAATTGTCCAATCATCTCCAGGGCTCAACTGTAAGAATGACTGAGTATGAGAGATTTTTGTTTTTAGGTCGGTTGACAGAAATGTCACCTGTCTTACAGTCTTAGTGCTGCGGCATCAGTGTCTTACATTCGCTGACGAGCGAACACCTTGGAATTTGAATTCTGCTGATTTAGATGTTAACGTTATTTAGCTAATATTAGCTAGCACAGATGATGTTTTGCTGTATTTGCGAGAGAATGACTAGCCTTTATCACAAAAAATCTGTACCATATGCAATCGTTTTCCAATTAAAAGTACTAATAAATCCATAGCTTTCAGAGTTACATTGTAGCAATAAGAATATAAGTTACAATATAATACATAGTTACAATAAGAATATAATTTACAATATAATACAAATAAACATAACATTTAAAAAAAAAAAGACTTTTTTTTCTGAAAAGCGAAAAAATTATGTATTTTTTAATTTATTTTAGGGTAAATTAATAATTTAAAAATTAAATTAAAAATACAAATGTATTCCTGTGAAAAGCAATATATATTCCTTTTCTGAAGTATATAATATGCGTTGCTAAGAAATCCTTATTGTTGAGCCCTGATCTTAAATGGTTGTCAATGTCTTCACAGTCAATTTTGAGAGCACTTAGTAATACTAATCCAAAGTAATTCCTTTACATGGACAGATACATGTAAATATCCTTTGAATGGTAGTTTGTTAAAGGTCCCATGGCATGAAAATTTCACTTTATGAGGTTTTTTAACATTAATATAAGTTCCCCTAGCCTGCCTATGGTCCCCCAGTGGCTAGAAATGGCGATAGGTGTACACCGAGCCCTGGGTATCCTGCTTTGCCTTTGAGAAAATGAAAGCTCAGATGGCCCAATCTGGAATCTTCCCTTTATGTCGTCATACGGGGAAAGGTTACCTCCCCTTTCTCTGCTTTGCCCGCCCAGAGAATTTGGCCCGCCCATGAGAAAATGAGCTACTACCGTGCGAGGCAGTACTAGGGACCACTTAGGCCTATATAAAAGCATCCAAAAAGCAGCATGTCATGGGACCTTTAAGCTTAAACACAAATCGACCTAGTCTGACCTCAAAGAAAGCCACCTGCACCGTGCAGAACTCACTCGAGTGATTATTTCAACGTTAATGTGCTCCTTTAGCCCAGGTCTTTGAAGTGAATGAATGGGTTTTAAGGTTTTTACAAAGTTCATACTCCCATGGGAGACCACAAGCCGACGCTATGGAGGCAGACAGCCAGACCAGACTCCCTTGAAGACGTTCCAAACCGGTGTGCAGACGCACGGGCAGCACAGTCAGCCTTTTTCAGCTCCGGCTCTGTTTCAAAACTACTGCCTCACAGCTAGACTGAGCAAACTTAGACTCGGCTCAACACGGCTTCAGGGATTCGCAGCCAACTGCCCTCATATGCAAGTACTCTCGCACACGCTGGGCTCGGCCTTGATTTGTTCGCTCTAGCTGTGAAGCACCGACTTGAGGCAAAACATAATGCTCGCAAACCTCTCTGAACTTCCTCTTCACCCGTAGGCTGAGACCAAAATGAAAGAAAGGGTAGACTGCTGAAGTTTAGCTCTAATCAACACGCCGCCTGCACCAACTGAGTACTGATAGTGTTTCCTTCAGACTCTAGTATCTAGTCTCTATGGGCTTCATGTAGTTATCTGAAGACTCTCAATCTTAAAGGTTATGTGCACCATTCCATAGTGGATGAAAGGGTTAGTTTAGTCTAAAGCTTATCGGAAAGGAATCATGAAAGCCTGTTTTTGCCTACAGTAAAAAAAAAATTATAATAATAATAAGGTAACTGCGAATTCATACCTAACGATTGTGACTTCTTATCTCACAAATGTGACTTTTTTACCTCACAAATGCAACTACTTTTCTCATAAATGAAACTCTATACCTCAGAAATGCTACTTTATACCTCACAAATGCAAATTTATACCACGTAAGTTCAACTTTTTTTTACCTCACAAATGCGACTTTATATCTCACAAAAATGATTTTATACTGTACCTCACAAATGTGAAATTATACCTCAATTCATTTCTCATAATTAAGACTTTTACTTGCCAGTTTTTACCTTATAAACTTGACTTCATATCTCATAATTTTAACTACCTCACAAAAATGATTTTATACCTCACTAATGTGACTTCATTTCACAATACTGCATTCAAAATTATTTCATACCTCATAAATGTGACTTTTACCTCAGAAATGTGACTACTTTTCTCATAACTGAAACTCTATACCTCACAAATGCAAATGTATACAATGTAATTTCAACTTTTTTACCTCACAAATGCGACCCTTTTAACTCACAAATGCAACTTTATATCTCACAAATGTGAAATTATTTCTCATAATTAAGACTTCTACTTGCCAGTTTTTACCTCACAAACGTGACTTCCTATCTCATAAATGCAACTACCACACAAAAATGATTTTATACCTCACTAATTTTACTTAATTTTACATTATTGTGACTTTATACCTCACAAATAAGATTTCACACCTCACAAATGTGACTTCATAACTAACAAATGCAAGATTTTACCTGACAAATGTGACTTCATTCTTTAAAATTTGCAACTTTATACCTCACAAATACAGTACAACTTCATACCTCAGAGAAACGTGACTTCATATCTCACAATTGCAACTTCCTATCTCATAAACATGACTTTATACCACACAAATGCAACTGTATACCTCACGATTATGACTTTATATCTCATGACTTCACAACTCACAAATGCGACTTTATACCTCAAAATTGTGAATTCATACCTCAAAATCACGACGTCATATCACACAATTGTAACTTTATATCTCAAAAATGTGACTTCATATCTCACAAATGCAACTTTAGTTCTTATTTAAAAATTTTGTTCACAATTACTCATTTTATTTAATTTTTTTTTAATCTGAGGCAAAAAAACAAGCTTCCATAAGAAGTACAGCTGGATCACAGCAATCGCAAAGCACTGCCCTCTCTTGTTATTGCAAATATTTGACTATTTAAAGTATCTGATTTGACTGCTCTTTAAAGAAATACGTGCGCCAAATGTGAGACTGCTAACATCAATGTGCCCATGTTTAAGTTGCTTACATGTGAGAGGAATTACCATGCTGTTAACTGAGCACTATTTAATCCCATGCATAATGTTTGAAAATAAACGTGCGTTGGGAGATCATCTGCGATAACAAGGTTAAGTTGTTTCCTCAAGCTCTGTAACTGACCTCTCTGCCTGCCCTGGATGCTCCTCAGCGCCAGGATGTTCTGCTCATCAGACAGGAAGTGCTTCATCTTGTGAAAGGGCTCTTTGCCACGGATAGTTAACTTGCTCCAGGGTTTGGGCCGGGCCAGAATCTCACTGACCGAGCCTTGGGACAGACCCAACACATAATGGCCGAACACACGCTGGCCGATGTTGTGTTTGATCAGCTGCTCCTTGACCTGTCGCGCAATCTCAGCCGTGTCCATTTCCTCCCCTTCCGACGTGCTGCCTGCACCCTCAGACTGGCTGGGAGAGGGTGCCAGGCCATTAACCTCCGGGCTGCCCGCTGACTGAGGGGGTAGGGGGCTGGAGAGAGAGTTGGTTGTAGCGTAATGGGGCAGCCCGAAGAGCACAGAACTTGGAGAAGGGTCCTGGAGGGCTTTGGTGTAGATGGTTTGCATGAGCTGCCTCTGAAGAAGAGAGTTGAGTGCCATTTTGCCAGCCAACGGGGGGAACGTGGCGCCCACGCTGGCCATGCCGGGGGTAAAGAAGTCTGGCCCGATGCCCGTGGGGGAGAAAGGGTG
>NW_015663491.1:184649-214578 GCF_001515625.1 Sinocyclocheilus rhinocerous
TAACAATGTAATCGATAAATCTTCATTTGAAGTGTCAAATTACTTTCAAAAGGTGATTTACTCTATTTTAATCGCTACCATACACATCGTACACACAGTTTATATCTGAACTATAAACTTTTATCCCAGTACTTCTGTGATTTGAATGTTTGTAACACAGAAATAATGATACTGTGTGACTGAAAAGACTGAAGCTGTTTCATTCATGACAGACAGCTGCTCTCTTTAGGTCAATGGCTGCGCGAACGCAAATTTAAATGTTCAAATCACACTGGTGTTATTGTACTCTGCACAGATGAACCAAGTGATCACAACATTGATCGCACACGTCAAAGGCTGAGGAATGAAACAGATGAATCATTGTAATTTAGGAATAGAATCAGGTTGGTGTTTGAATCGTGTTCGCGATCTTTAACGATCTATTAAATTAAAGTGCTTTGTCATGTTGGTGGTGACACCTCTCTTGCAACATGCTTAGCTATCACAGATATTATACTTAGCTTTTGGCTTCTGATCACAAATGTAGCCAAACTTTGGAGCGCTTAGATTAGCGAGCATAGGAATCGATAGGCGGAATCGAAATTTTAATTTGACAAGTGTCCGATTCCTGACCTTAAGTATCCGATTCTGGAATCGGAATCGATTTTCGATTCCCAACCCTATTCATACCTCACATATGCAAGATTTTCAACCCACAAATGTGACAAAAATGGTGACTTTATATCTCACAAATACGACTTTACTCCTCAAAAACGTTACTTCATCTCTCACAATTGCAACTTCCTATCTCATAAACATGACTTTATACCACACAAATGCAACTGTATACCTCACGATTATGACTTTATATCTCATGACTTCACAACTCACAAATGCGACTTTATACCTCAAAATTGTGAATTCATACCTCAAAATCACGACGTCATATCACACAATTGTAACTTTATATCTCAAAAATGTGACTTCATATCTCACAAATGCAACTTTAGTTCTTATTTAAAAATTTTGTTCACAATTACTCATTTTATTTAATTTTTTTTTAATCTGAGGCAAAAAAACAAGCTTCCATAAGAAGTACAGCTGGATCACAGCAATCGCAAAGCACTGCCCTCTCTTGTTATTGCACATATTTGACTATTTAAAGTATCTGATTTGACTCTTTAAAGAAATGCTTGCTCTAAATGTGAGACTGCTAACATCAGTGTGCCTATGTTTAAGTTGCTTACATGTGACAGGAATTGCCATGCTGTTAACTGAGCACTATTTAATCCCATGCATAATGTTTGAAAATAAACATGCGTTGGGAGATCATCTGCGATAACAAGGTTAAGTTGTTTCCTCAAGCTCTGTAACTGACCTCTCTGCCTGCCCTGGATGCTCCTCAGCGCCAGGATGTTCTGCTCATCAGACAGGAAGTGCTTCATCTTGTGAAAGGGCTCTTTGCCACGGATAGTTAACTTGCTCCAGGGTTTGGGCCGGGCCAGAATCTCACTGACCGAGCCTTGGGACAGACCCAACACATAATGGCCGAACACACGCTGGCCGATGTTGTGTTTGATCAGCTGCTCCTTGACCTGTCGCGCAATCTCAGCCGTGTCCATTTCCTCCCCTTCCGACGTGCTGCCTGCACCCTCAGACTGGCTGGGAGAGGGTGCCAGGCCATTAACCTCCGGGCTGCCCGCTGACTGAGGGGGTAGGGGGCTGGAGAGAGAGTTGGTTGTAGCGTAATGGGGCAGCCCGAAGAGCACAGAACTTGGAGAAGGGTCCTGGAGGGCTTTGGTGTAGATGGTTTGCATGAGCTGCCTCTGAAGAAGAGAGTTGAGTGCCATTTTGCCAGCCAACGGGGGGAACGTGGCGCCCACGCTGGCCATGCCGGGGGTAAAGAAGTCTGGCCCGATGCCCGTGGGGGAGAAAGGGTGTGTACCGTTGGCACTGGCAGCAGATTCGGAGGTAGCGGTGCCCGTCCTCATCAAAAGCTGAGGGGAGGGGGGAGGAGGGGACCCCTGGAGTGTGGTAGGGACTGGAGTGGCAGGAAAACGCTGAGGGTTTTCCACTGTGGTTTCTTTACTTTTCCGCCCCACTGATCCTGTAGAACAAACCGAAGGGTGATGAGAAAAATCATGGGTACTGATTTAGACTGCTGCTAAAAATATTTAGGAGATAAATCCTGGCAAGGTGATTTTGTATCATCCTGAAGGTGGATACTGGCCGATTTACTGTACATTATGCCATGGCTACTTAATTAATAAATAGACGTAATGCTGAAATTTGAGAACACAAAGTAATACTAAAGAAATTAAAACTATTGGTTTTAAAATTGGTTACCTGGAACAAAAGACAATATTTATACAAAGCAATCATTCTACAAAAATATATGACCACAGAATGTCTTTTGACCAATTACAATCAAGAATTCCATATATATATATATATATATATATATACATATAGAGATTGTATTTCTTGTCTTAGTCACATTTTCATTTAGAGCAGAAATGGGATTTGAATGTGTAGCAGATTCAAACCACACTGTTTGAATTTTTTTTCAAACAAATTTTTTTTGAAGTTGTAAATAAAACAAAGATTAAAGTACATTTTACAAGAAAATATTTTATAGTCAAAATGTCATGTTTAATTAAATGTGTTACTTGCTGTTTCACTATAATTATTTGTGAAATTTACTAGAAATTTCTGAGTGAAAACAGCTTCTACACCCATTTTTTTTTCAGTGCACAGCTATATCTGTTTCCCTATTTTTAAGTTTTTTTTCCCCCCTATAAATGAAACTAAGATAAATTCAAAAATATTATTTTCTAAAAAAAACGAGCAGAAACAAAGTGCCAAAGACTTGCTTTGCACGCTTCAAGGAAATCTGTGGTGTGTATGTGTGTGTGCCACAGGCTGACGTTTAACACTGATCTCCTCTGAGGTCTGTAGACTAGCAGGCATGTCCAGAGATATCAGGCCAGGCAACTGTGCGTGGGCTACCTGCTCATGCTGTGGGGACTGTTCACTGCAAGGGCTTGTGGGTGTCAGTACGGTTATCCTTTTTGCCATGACAAAACACCTCTTCTGTGTGCGCTTCCATAACAATACCATCACTTTATACAATGGTGGCAAAATCAATATTTAGTGCAACAGAATTCTGTTGGCTGTCAGAGACAGATACATGCTATGATCACACATGATTCTCCAACACTGCCGTCAGCAGCAAATGCCAGGTTTAAAAATGCAAAATTTGTGATAGAAAGTCACATTTAAAACGCAAATGAAATGTATGATCTCCATAGGGGTGTCCAGAGGTGTTCTGTAATGACATTTCCAACCTTACACACACAGAGCGTGGTCGAAAGAGCAGGAAAAGGGAAACAAGGCCTAATTATCACATTGGTCTCCGCTAGCCGTTCAGGATTTATGCAAGCCCCAGGTGACCTGATCTCCTACAAGCCAAAACGTAATATGCTGCTGCCTCTAGAAAAGGATGAACTGACCTTAACAACACAAATGCCTCCAAACCCAACTCGTCACTCTCAGGATGATCTGTTACGATATATATTTGTTTTTGTTTTTTCTTGAGGCAAAATAAGATCATACAGCCATAAAGTTCTGAAAGTTTTATTAGGTCATGTTGCATGTCCAGCTGCATTTTGGGGGAAGTTAGGTTTGGAAAAAAGTAATCAATAAATCATGCCAGTTCCTGTGTGTAAGCTGCATCTTCGCAATTTCCCAGTGACTGGCTGGTTAATGTTCCTCGGAAGAGGATGGATACCGTGTAAACTCACCACTGAAGTCATTGTTGGCCAGTCGTTTCAAAGCGCTCTCAGACAGCCGGCTATGGACTTTCCCCGTCAGCAACATCTCCAATGGCTTGGATGAGTCCTAAAATGAAGGACGGATAAGGTTAAGAAAAAATATACAAGAGGGTAGAAAATGATGGAAAGTAAGGGAACAGAAATGAGGGAGAAAAGGAAGTGAATAAGGAAGTAAAACAGGAAGAAGAAAAATGAAGGAAGAAAAACAAAAGTAAAGTTATGGAGAGGGAAGGAAGGAAGGAAGGAAGGTGAAACAAATGTAAAGTTTTAGAAGGAAATCATTGAGAAAAGAAAAGAAAGAAAAAAGGAAAGAAAGAAGAAGGGAAATTAAGGCAGAAAGGAAGGAAGGAGAAGCAAATGTAAGGTTTTAGAAGGAAAAGAAAAGGAAAGGAAGGAAGGAAGGAGGAAAGAAAGAAAGAAAGGTTTAGGAAGGAAAGAATTGAGAAAGGGAAAGAAAGGAAGGAACTGAGTATGGAAGGGAATGGAAAGGGGAAAAAGGAAATGAGGAATAAAGAATAGAAGAAAGTAGGAATATAAAGGAAGAAACAAACCAAAGGAAAGTTAAAGGAAGGAAGGAACAAAATACAGAAAAAATAAAACAACACTATCAGCTCTTTCACATGTATTTATTAGTACAAAATTAAAATTAATGTTTCAGAAATTAACGGGACAAATTTATGACATGATATTCAGAATTTACAAAACATCAAAAGCAAGAAAACATGCTGCCTTTTACTATTACAAGAAGAAAAAAATCCAATCAACTTCATTCTTTCTAAACACGTGATGTCTTACCTGTACTGAAGAGTGATGATCTGATGAGTTGTGCTCCATTGATTTCAGGTTGCTGTTGAGAGTGAAAAAAGTGTTTACGTATTAAATAATGGTGCTACTAAGCCAAATCCAGAAGCATTTCGCTTTCCGATTCAGGTAAAGAACTAAACGCCGCTCATCTTAATACGCGTTGGCTCAGCGTTCAGTATCATAATTCGAAAATTCCTGTGACACCTACAATCACGTTACCCAAATTAACCTGTGTGCCTAGCCGCACTCCACTCAGGGCTGATCTGTTATCTATGGATTAAACGGGGCCATTTTCAAAAGCCTTTTGGGTGAAAACACTCATTATATTACGGTGGAATGTGCCTCGAGTACTGTAGACAACAAGCTATCAATATACATTCAGCAAAGCGGCTTTTTAGGCCGATCATCAGACCAGCGCAGATCTTAACAACACCCTCTATTCATGGATTACTCGCTTTATAAATCCCAATTGGGAATATTACGCCTAAAATCAAGTTATGCAACGGACAGCCAGACATCTCCTGAAGCCTCCCAACACACACGCCGACAGCACAGACGAGCGGCCGAGCCAAAAACACACACATCAGTCAATTAGGTTATCGCCGATGCAAACTACGTTAGCCTCCTCATTACAGCTGTGGCTGGAGATGAAACGCAGCAATCCCTCAGTCCCGCGCAGAAACCTCTCCGACAACAAAGCGTGCTTAATCCGCTTTTCTCAAAAATAAGACCCAATACTCCTTGCATACCTAAGGTTCTTTGAATTTATTAAACAGAACTGAGATTACCGCGGAGTAAAAATCCTTCTGGTAAAATATGGGAATAAAAGGTCCGTGCGCAGGAGTTTGGCGATCTCTGCGGTTCATATCTCAGCTGGCTGAACTACATCGGATCACATTCAGTACGTCTGACTGTAAAGTTCAAGACCACCAGGTACTGAAAACTCACAATTCGAGCCCTGGAGAGAGAGAGGACGGTACATGCATAACGGAGTGGTGGGCAAAGGTTAAAGGCAGAGTGAGTGATTTTTCAAAAATGCTTTAAAAACTGATTCGGGCCGAATCGCAAAACAAACTTGTAGCCAATCAGCAATAGGTCTGAGGGTCTTGAATTATGTATGTGGATAAACAACACCAGGTCAGGTCACTCCAAACAAAACCTTTGCTTATTTAGGTTCACCTTAAAGCCAATTTGTGGTATTACACACTTGAATGTCATGTTAAGGTTGAAGCAACGTTCCCATCAGCGTTAAAATAATGTTAATAATGCTAAAATATTCACATAAATGTGAGGGAAAAGGCTGAAGCGTCAGGATTATTTGCGCTGACAGAATTAGTGCTTTAGAATTTACCAGAGTTCTCGTTTGATCTCCTCGTAGTCTGACTGCTCTTGAAGCTTTTCTTGAAGTTGCTGGGGAGGGGAAAAGGCAGATATATGTATTTATAAGCAAATCTGTACTGTGAATTACTGATGAACTATATTATACTGAAATTCTCACAATATTCACACAGAGGGTTCAAATATTTCCCATAGAATAAAAACAGCATACTATTTTGGAATGACATAAGAGTGAATAATGACAGATTTTTTTTTTTTTTTTTCTGGTACCCTATAACTTTAAGGGGCTCAAAATAAATGATACAAACAATGAAACATTTCTTTCTTTTTGAAAAATAATTTTTTTTAGATTTTATTAAATCAAAACTATTTAAAATTACATTCAATTAAAATAATATATTTGGTAATATACACTACTGTTCAAAATTTTGGGGAAAATACTTTTTTTTTCAGCAAGGATGCATTAAACTGATCAAAAGTGACAGTATTTATATTTACAGTGTTACAAAAGATTTCTACTCCAAATACATTTTTTAATATGTTTTTATTCATCACAGGAATAAATTATTATTTTTAAAATAATTTTTTAATAATTATAAATTTAATAATAATAATTTAAAAATAATTATAAAAAAACAGTTTGTAAATACATATTACAAATATATTAAAATGTAAAAAAAGTTACAGTTTGTAAATTGTAACAACATTTCATAATATACAATACTGCTGTTTTAATTGTATTTTTGATCGAATAAATGAAGCCTTGGTGAGCATAAGAAACTTCTTTCAAAAACATCTCATATACTGTATTTCAAACATTGAGTAAATATTGTGAAATTAAGCGTACAAATTAAGCCACTATGTGTACTTTTAGAGTTTATTTGCTATTAAATTGTTCCTAGTAAAAAAGTATAGTTCAAATGTATTAACATATTTACTGACATATCGCTTGAGACTTACTGATATAAAATTTTTTATTAAACTATTTGGAGTACCACTTGTGCACAAAGCAAATTTCTTAATATTAAGCCTAAAATGTGTTTTAATGTCACTATTGATGAGGACTGTATGACCTTTGAATTATATCGGTCTTTAAATACAAGATATTTAAAGTGTAGCTGAAGTATAGTTCCACTTTAACACAATCACTTCAGTATATCTTTAGTTGGACTTCAGCACTACTTCCACATAATTAAAGGGTTAGTTCACCCAAAAATGAAAATTAGGTTGTTTTACTCACCCCCAAGGCATCCTAGGTGTATATGACTTTCTTCTTTCAGACGAATCCAGTCGGAGTTATTTTAAAAATTGTCCTGGCTATTCCAAGCTCTATCATTGCAGTCAGCGGGTGTTACAGTGCTTCAGTCCAAAAGAAGTGAAATAAAAAGCGCCCATCCATAAAAAAAGTGTCTCACACGGCTCCGGGGGGTGAACAAAGGCCTCCTGTAGCGAATCGATGCGTTTTTATAAGAAAAATATCCATATTCAAAACGTAATAATCACTTTAATCTAGCTTGCGCTCACTGTTGTAAATGAAAGCAGTTCCGGGTGGATGACGTATGAGGTTGGATTTTCGCATGCGCCGCTCAGAAGTGACGAACGCAGAAGTGCAGCAGAGAGATCAAAACAAAACAATGGTCACTAATTAGAAGTACAAAACGAGGATTTGTAAAGAAGAATGTCAGAGGATTTCGATATAAGCCAAGAGGAGACTGGTTTTCCTTTGCTAAAGTAAGGAAACTTTGCTTCCTTTGCTCCTGTAAACAAACGTTGGTTTTCACAAGACTCACCGGCGCATACGCAACGCTGAAATCATACGTCATCAGCCCGGAGCTGCTTCAGTGTACAACTGCTGGCGCAAGCTAGATTAAAGTGATTATTACGTTTTGAATATAGATATTTGTCTTACAAAAAAGCATTGATTCGCTACAGGAGGCCTTTGTTTACCCCCCGGGGCCGTGTGAGACACTTTTTTTTATGGATGGGCGCTTTTTATTTCACTTCTTTAGGACTGAAGCACTGCAACACCCGCTGACTGCAATGATAGAGCTTGGAATAGCCAGGACAAGTTTTAATATAACTCCGAGGATTCGTCTGAAAGAAGAAAATCATATACACCTAGGATGCTTTGGGGGTGAGTAAAACACAGCCTAATTTCATTTTTGGGTGAACTAACCCTTTAAAGCGTCATGGCAGAGCATTAAAGTCGACTAGTCACTGGATTCATCTGAAAGAAGAAAGTCATATACACCTAGGATGGCTCTGGGGTGAGTAAAACACAGCCTAATTTTTGGGTGAACTAACCCTTTAAAGTGCATTAAGTACAAAATTTGTTGTTCCAATTCATCAGACTAAGTATACCAGTTTAGTATACCAAAAGTACAATTGCAGGGTATTTTTATTAAGTACACAAATATGTGAATGTATTTGTAGTATACGTAGCATGAATCAGATGTATTTCAAATACATTTCAGTATATTTCTTTTTCACTAGGGGTATTATATACTTCAGCTTTTCATCAGCCATTCTACTTTCTAGAAACAGCCATTAAAAAACCCATTTCGCTCAACCACTATTCAATATGAATCTCCCGGCACTGCTCACGCTCAGATTCTGCAGTAGAAGTTGAGTCTGCTACAGGCAGGCCAGTTCAGAGCAGTCTCTCCGCGTGATGCTCAGCGATGGCTTCTTCTCAGCTCAGTCTCCTGCCATCCAACCAGCTGTCATTCAAACTCTAAACATTCACTACATGGGTCACATGGCTCATGTGAGTCGCTGCAACATTTACAGGCCTGTCCTGCAGCCGCAGAGCAGAGATCTGACTGCTGCCACGAGCAGGACCACTCGCTTCATCCAACATGAAATGTCGAGATGAAACAGCTCGTGCCTGGAGTCCAGTGCTAATGTGACTTTAGATGGGCCGCTGCTCCATAATGACCAGCCAGGCTCTTTCACTTGTACTTGCTACAGCTGTTTAGCCAACTAAAGAGCGGCGCTTCTACATCAATGCTTATACATAAATAAAGAAGGCTGTATGGCACAGCAATTTTACCACAGTAATGGAGTACAATGCAATGCAGGACTAACTAATTGCATACTACTAACCATCTAAACACATGATCAAAGCTTAAGTTATGCTCTACTTAATATATTACCAATGTCTTTCATTAATAAGTTGGTCTGACTGACCTTTAATAGGGCCTCTTTGGAGCTCAGCTGCTGCTCGAGCTGGCTGATCTGATTGGTGGAGGTCTCGCTGAGCTGGGCCAGACTGGCTTGAAGTCTCTGAACGTCCTCGGCCAAACGCTCTACCTCCCTTTCCTTTGCACCCAGCTCTGCCTCCAGACTGCTGCAAGATAGCGCCTCCAGAGACTTGTCCTGCACACACAAATACACACATTTTACAATGCTGTACAGACAATGTAAATGGTAACACTTCCTGTTAGCCAAGGCAAATGTCTGTGTTCTTGAGCAGGGTGATGCGAAGTACTATGTTGTATCAAATTTGTTTTTAAATGAACCTGCACTGTTAAGAGTGTATATACTGTGCAAAGTACAATAAAAATATTTTAAATGCATTATATTCATAAACCCTTATAATGAACTTCACAAATAATTATAAATATAGTTTGGTCATACTTTATTTTAGGGTCCAATTCTCGATATTAACAAACCATTAACTACAAATTTTGCCTCAATAAACTCCTAATTTGCTGTTTATTAATAGTTAGTAAGGTAGTTGTTAAATTTAGGTATTGGGTAGGATTAGGGATGTAGAATATGGCCATGCAGAATATGTGCTTTATAAGTACTAATAAACAGCCAATATGTTAATAATAGGCATGCTAACAAACAACTAGTTAATAGTGAGAATTGGTCCCTATACTAAAGTGTTACCTATAGTTTCTATACAGTATTACATTATTTGTTTAATTGTTCATATATTTAATGCTGTTAACATTTATTAATGACAGATTTTTTTCATAATGTATTGATCCATTATTAATTACTTATTCATTATAAATAAATTAATATTAAAATGCAATTACTTATATATTTAAAAAGACAAAAAAGATATAAATTAATAAATATTTCACTATAATATAATAAATTATACTGCAAATATAAACTGGCTACACTACTTGCAACGGCACTGCGAATGCGTAATGCATTAAGAATATTAAGCATTGTATAAAAAAAATGTGTACAATTATTTACAAATCAGACATTCATGCTTCTAATGTATGCATTAAAAAGTTTTTTTTTAATAATTTACAAATCTGATATCAATCCTGATTAAGTATTTTTTGACAGCCCTAATTGATTAATCTCAATATTATAACAGCGTTAATATGTGAATGCATCCCTCCTATATCCTCCCTCTTTCATTACAATACAGGCATGTAGAGTTGAGTTCTTACTACTTCCGGTGCTTTCTGGATCTGATTGGATGGTTGCAGGGTTTTGCCAGCTGAAGTGAGCTGCTCCCTCAGGCTCACGGCCTCCCTCTCTGCCGCCTCGGCCCTCTGTGGGCCACAAACAGAACAAATGGGTTAAAAATTGCCTAAGTCGAAGATACATAACCTTAATATCAACCAACGCTGAGAAGACTGGGAGCTAAGAGATCACAGGCCTATTTTTTATGGCTGGGCTGAAAAATGTTAACTGAACTCACATGGGTCCTACTTGGCTGAGTGCTCTAGTATTCAAGCTAAAGTGTGTCAAGGTATGTACGGTTGGTTGATTCACAGAATATGCAAATCACGCAGAGTTCATTTTAAATAAAGATTGTGGTGTTAATTCATTTGTTGCCCTAAAATGGATGCCTGACCTAAAGACAAATGGCTAGATTCACGATGAGACTTCAAAAGTTAAATGTATTGTAAAAGCTGCTTAAAGCATTCAACCTTTAGATGCACTGAATCCAACACCACCATCTTTATGCATTTATGGTAATGACGAGCTTAATTATGCTAATTTATTCTAAGTGTCTACGTAACAAGTCTTACCAAATGTTCTTTTTTCTGTTGATTGGAATAATAATGCTAATGAAAACAATGATTATAAACTTTATACTCGAGTGTTTGTTTATTGCTTGCCCTACATTTTCAAAAACTTAGTTTATCATTTTTAGACAAGCAAACTGATTTTTACAGTGTTTACAAACAGAGACATTCAGAAAAAATGGGAGTTTTGAGTAAGTTAGCAAGAAATAAGTCAGGAAGAGATCAATTAATAATAATATAATATAAAATAAAATATTCCTACAGATCAGCTATCCCAAACACATAAGGTCAGTAAATGATAGACTGCTGATAAAAAAAAAAAATCCCATAAATGCACAAAACCAATAAAAAGGCAAGAGATTCTTTATATTGCATCACATAAAAGATCTGATATCCATTTAGATTTAGCCGTTGGGGCTCAGAGCTCGAAAAAGTGCAAGGGAATGATGGATTTCTTCCAAAAGGAAAGCAGATGGAGGGAATTGGGATATCTGGAACTTGGATATATGTGACTCCAATAAAGTTGTGTGCTAATAAAAGAAATTTGCAATCTAGCACAGCAACTTCTGTAGAGTCCATTAGACCGGTGATATTAATAAAAGACCTAAACAAGCTGTTATTGTGTCTTAGATTTGCATACAATAGAAATACGAGTCACTTTTCCATGAGGAATATGGCCTTTACCTGATTGGCTCTTTCCAAATCTGTCATCACCACTTCAATCTCATTGGCCCTGAAAAATAAAGGCGCACATTACTTACACAGGCAGGAGGGAAACGGTAACGCAGGTTTGTTGCAGTGAAACACAATGATGCAATATAACGCAATGCAATAAAATGGGTCACGTAAGGAAAAGACCAGGTGGAACAGAAGACCTCACATCAACATAAAACGGGTAATCAGCATCTTGCCTCACTTCTGGGCCGCTTGCATGTGTGCATATGCAATTACGAGCAGCTAGATGCGTTCTGAGAGCATTCATCATGAAAGCATCTGGGTATGTGTGTGTTGTTGTGTAGAGATCAGCCGTTTCAGTTGGACTTCCATAACCCTGTCATGCATGTGAACACTTGCACACTCACCCGTATGCACACTGGCAAACACACATACACACTACCGCACGCACACAGGGCCATTAAGCCCTCTCGATTTCACAGTAATCCGATGGACTGTGAGCTGTGTAGCCCAGCAGTGGGTTCACGGCTCAGCCACATGGACAAGCCCAGGTTAAAACAGAGGGATTACACTAATATAGGCCTCAGACTCCTTTTAATGCACACTAATCTGATATAATATTCTCAATTCTGCTAGCGCGCAGCTCAGCTCAGCAAATGGCATGGCTTAGGTGTGTAAACACAACTGCTTTCAATAAAGGTTAACAGTACTGTATGTCCCCATTAAACATTCAACTCAAATGAGTGGAGTTTGGTCACTCAAATACAGCTTTCAAACATTCTGTCAGGAAAAAAAAAAAGACAAAAAGACATGCTAACTATTTGGGTTAAATTAATTTTTATTATTAAAATTAGGAAACAAGTTTATGAAAACATCATGATCCAAATCCAAAGTCAAGGCTGAGGAATTAAAGGGACAGTTTACTCAAAAATTACAATTCGATCATCATTTACTCACCCTCAAGCTGTTCCAAGCATGCATGAACTTCTTTCTTCTGTGGAACATAAAAGAAGGTATTTTGAAGAATGTGAGTAACCAAACAGATTATGATCCCTACGGACTTCCATAACATTTTTATCCATTCTATAGAAGTCATCAATTGTTTGGTTACCAACATTCTTCAAAATACCTTTTATGTTCCACAAAAGAAAGAAACTCATCCATTTTTAGAACAGCTTGAGGGTGAGTAAATGGCAACAGGATTTTCATTTCTGGGTGGACTATCCCTTTAAGGTTTAGCTGGTTAGCATGGTCCAGCTAGCTGCTAGCCATTATATGTGCTTTATAAGTACTAATAAACAGCCAATATGTTAATAATGGGCATGCTAATAAGCTACTAGTTAATAGTGAGAATTGGTCCTTATACTTGTGTTACCGCCATCATTATATCAAAAAGTATCTTTTTCAGTTGACAAACATTTGCTGCTATTCTGACTAATAACCTTTTGCATATGACATAGTTTAAAGTGTTTAATTTTCTTTTATTAGATGTTTTGCCTCGACATACTTAGCATGTGGTTAAGTATACTAACGGCCAGGCTACATCACTGTTTTTGTTTTGATTTTGGCACATCTTAAAGGGGTCATATGATGCTGCTAAAAAGAACATTATTTCAATGTGTTCTCATAAGACAATGTGTTGTTTCTGGTGTGCTAACAACAAATGTTTCTGTACTACTCTACTAGCATTTTTTAAACCACAATCTTAACCAAAATCAAAGCATTCCCACAATAATGTGTAGCATGTGTGCTAACTGCTAGGCTAGTACTTTGTACTGTAGCCATTTTTGTTTGATTCTGAACCACAATCTCCACAAACTCAAATAGCTCACACATGATAATGTGTTGTAGCCTGTATTCTAACCGCTAGGCTACAAATTCAACTAATCTTTATTTTTTATTTTTTTTGCTTGATTTTGTAAAACAGTCTTTACTAAACTCAGAACATTCACACATAATGTGTTACAGCATGTGTACTGCTAGGTTACTACTCACTACAGAAGCTGTTTCTGTACCACTGCCTTTAACAAACTCATGTGTTCACACTTGAAGCAGCAAATCTAATGCTTGTAGCTGGATCTGACACGACAAAAATTAAACCAACACATAATCTTTAAGCAAGTGAAACTTTTAATCAAAAAAAATTGATAAAATAGATAACATCAGAAATACAATAACAAATGTAGATTCTACAGCGTATAATACTTCAGCTTCATTCATCGCACCAGAAGATAAACTGCAGTGCTTTACAACTATAGGACAGGAAGAGCTTTAGCCCACATACTGAGCCCTTAATCTGATAAAAGCACTTGCATTATTTCTGTCACCCACTGTATTCTCCTCTCGAACGGTTCTCCCATTGACATTTCTGACCATGTGACTGCAAACTGAGAGGAGTCAAGCACAGCTGAAATTAATTCAACAGCCAAGCTTAATTAGAGGCGATTTGGTTTAATGATTCAGATGAGCTTAACTCATCTTTGTGCACACTTTTAAGCGCGTGACTGCGTCATCTCATGGATGATGCAGCGTTGGAGTTTCATTGTGGCTAAAAAAAAAAAGTGAAGAGCGCTGTGAAAATACTATGTTTCAAATTATTATTGAAACCCAATTATTCACTCCAATTACATAATGGCTCTCTAACATCAAAGTGAAAACCCATTTGCAACCCATTTTACTTTTTTAATGTGACATTTCAAAGTGAAACAGGATATTCAACAAGAAAAAAGTAGAACGGGACTTTTTTTTTTACCCACTGGGAATTAATAGGATTGTGAAAAATGGGCATTACACACCAGAACGGCACTAAAAACAATGTTTAAACAGCTATTAAAATAGCCCGCAATTTTTTAAATTTGATATTATGTGCACCAGATTAATTGTTCATAATAAGAACCAGCACATTTAAGGAAACTAAACATAGCCAATTGCAATTTCACTTCAACTTTAAAAACGAAAATGTTCAATAATGTAGATATTTATTATTTAACATATATTTAGCTAGCTTCTTTCCCTCTGAGCTTTACCAAACCCAAAGAGTTAAATATAAATCATTAAATAACGTAAGATCATCACAGATTTGAGAATTATGGGATATAATACTCCTTTAAACCTAAAGACTGCAGATCAGAGGTTTATTTTATGCATTAACAGTGTCATGATCTCGTCATGGCACAGAATACAAAAATACAATCCCTCTTAAATACAGTGTAAAGAGGCACTCTCTCGCAAACACACACACAAGTGTGAACCTGCATAACCTAATCTCCTCTCATTTCTGCTCTCGTCAGCTCATGTTCACTCCCTCCTTTATGGGCCCCACTGTAAAAACACATTAAATGACGACCTTAAAGGGGCCATATTCGACACTTTCATAGTATTTTATTTCTTTCCTTGAATTCACTTACGTAAGGTTTCTTGCACTGAAAACAATCATAATTTAGTGTTACGCCCTCTCTTTGACCCTTACATATATACAGCCTGTTTTTGCTACTGTATCTTCAATAATTCTATATGCAAATGAGCTCTGCTGTGATTGGCTGACCTCTCGTGAACTGTTGGTAGCAATTTTTGTAACATTTTTATAGATGTTTCAAGTGGGAGGTTTGCGTGTTAGAGTGCATCAACGTTCTACATTGAAATTTAATTTCAAAAGACCAAAAAATAAAACTCGTTTTCCATGATATGTCCCCTTTAAAGATGAAAAGATAAGGACGAGAACTGCGTGAGACATGCATAACTCCCATTGGAGCTCAGCCTTCAAATCCAGCATGTTCTTCATCACCTCGAACTGGGAGGCCAGAGGTTATCTGCGAGATCATTTATTCGGATTATTTCATCATCTACATATGAACACACTACAATGTGGGAAAGTCCAAAGAAATAACAGTGTGGAACACATAAACACAACTTCTTTTATTCTATGAGCTACCGCTGATGAATAGAGCGTATTAAACACTTACTGCATTTGATTATTGTATTTGGTCATCTCTGGCCTAATAAATTATGAGAACCAGCTGCTTTGATTTTGACCTTTTCCATCCAGCACTGCTGTCAGAAAGAGGGGAGGTTAACTCGGCGCTCGGGCGAAGCTAGCGAGAGAGAGGTCCAGGTTACATGCATCCTCTGGCTGTAATTCAACTCTTTCAGGCGATTCTCTCTCTCCCGTCTTGCTCAAACTCACTCACGCTCGCTCTCTCCCCAGTGTCTTTGTTTCTGCTGCGGCTCAAATCCCCCTGGGCTGGTACGACATTTCACAGATTTAGCCCATTAGATTTCCATTTTGCTCTCTTTCTCCATTTGGCCCCTATCTTATGGAGCCAGTGTAGGCTTTATCCTGGTGGGTTTTTTTGTCCTCCCATCCTCTCTTAACCTTTTGAAGGCTGGGGTGGTAAGAAAACCCTCGGGGTTTGATTTTTCTCTCCTCTTGTTGAGTGTCTGACCTCCAGGAGATAAAAAAAAATCTCACTCTTAAGTGTCATTCCTGACCAACTCTCAAAACAACAAACATCATCGACCCAAATTTTTCTCGACAGCAATCACACAGGTGTATAATCATCTCAAAGGAGTTTTCAAGAGTTTTGTTCAGGAGTAAATTAATTAATTGATTTACCTGTTATTTCATTATAATGAGATACTCAACCTTACCAATAATAGTTTTTCCTTCAATTTCTGAAGGAAACAAGAAGCCTAAGTGGTCGCTAGGGTGTTGCTAGGGATTTCCAAATGGTTTCTTACAAGCCCAGAGTCAAAATATCCCAAATCTCTATAATATCCGGATTCATAGATATTGGTCAGCTACCTTCTTCTATGGCATTTTTCCCCCGCCCATTTAATCGCCAAAAAGATCGCACAAGTTGCATGATTAGAGGTATCACAGCACCAATATTACAGGTCAAAATACATACCGATGTTTAATACTTAAGGTTTGTGGTTTAGAAAAAAAATGCTTAACCATAAGAGTTAAGTGTAAAAATGTTAACTATGCATATAATACACTGATAAATATGAAAAGTTTAAAATCCAAACATCAAATAGTCTAAATATAAAGTCAAACACAAAAAAAATAAGCAAAAATTAAATGATAAATATGAAAACACTGAACCGTTATATTAAATAAGAAGAAAATATGTTTTACAGTTTTCCAAAACTTGCAAAGTGTCACTATGTGGTTGTTAAAGATGGTTCTTACTGGCCCCTGAAAAAAACCAACAACAACAACACCAAATCTCTAATATTTTGATCCACAAATATTGGTTGGCGACTTCTGATTATGGGATTTTTTGCACCGGTTTTATTGACAGCCAGATGAAAACTGCGAGGTTTATTGGAAAAGTATCAGTATATTGTTCCTCTACAAACCACACAATGTGAGGTATCATTTTTGTTTATACCACAAATAATACAGTGCAGGTCAAATTTCACAACGAAGTTAAATGCTCAAGGTTTATGGTTTAGAATTCCATAACCATTGGTATAAGCAAAAGAGATGTTAGTTTAGCTACTCATTTTAGTTTAGTGTACTATAGTGTATCGAGCTCTATTTGGAAAAAGCTATATACCCGCATAATACATCTGCACAATACTGTGGAAATATCAGCGAACAATGTAAGAGCTTCTGGGACGGCGAAATGTCTTGCTTGACACAGATGAAATGTTTTCTTTGCACTCAGCCGGTGAGCGTAGATCTGTGCAGATAAATCAGGTGGGTAGGATGAGGTCCTTTGTGTTCCCCGCAGTAATTCAAAACCTGCCAGACTGATGGGAGTACAGACAAATGGATCAGACAGAGCAAAAATCCACCCTCCGAAATGTCACACAACCAACAACGCAGCAGAGACCCTGTCAAGCAAAACACGCTGGATGCGGAGACGAAAAAAGGCTGAGAGGTGCCTGACGTTGCTCTTCTGCCTGGATTTGAGGGGAATCAAACTGCGCTGTTTATCCGAGTCAGTGCATGTAACATCACAGGACGCACAGACAAAAGGATCTGAAGGTATGTTCACAGCGAACACGCAGTCGCCGCGAGCCCGTGGGGACTGTCATGTCACTGAGAGCCGATGAAATTCGTGTGCACAGCTCTCGCATGCCAGAACCAGCTCACTGGCCCAGTGCACTCCTCCACGGTTTACATCTCACACACACACACGCCAAGCCCACATAAACCACAAACAGAAATTCACTCTGTCTCTCTCCATTTCTCGCTCTTTATAACACATGCACACATCCCCACCTAGACGCACGCTCGCGATCCAACATCCGCACACAATTCCACAGGCCTCACACACGGCTGCTATTTCTGTAAGCTCCCCATCTACTGCCCATTTGTCTCGTAAAGGACACACTGCAAAACCCAACCTGCCACTTTCAGCGCAGGAGAAACAACTTTAATTGCATGTTGTTCCTTTCCAATTCAGTCAGGGAGAAACCAGAGAGAGTTTAACCACGTTGGGAACAAGCACAACAGGCCACACAGCACGACAAACTCAACCCGAAGCCCTGGGATTGCTAAAACTGCCCGAGGTAATAAACTCAATGTATTTTTCTGCTTTGTTTACTACAAAAAAAAAAACATAGGGTTAAGTGTTAGAATGTTAAGTATGTATATGACAAATTGCTAAATATGAAAATCTAAGTGAATGTTAAATATCTTAATGTTGAGGCAAAGCTGAATATCTAGTGTCACATACAAAAATTAAGCACAAATACATTAAATTAAAATTATACAAAAATGTTGACTTGTTAAATTAAAAATGGAAAAAGTAAATTAAATACAAATAAGCCGACTAAATTACAAAAACAATTTGTTAAAATGCAAATGAGTTAAATATAAAAACATTAAGTTAAATTGGAAAGCTAATTTAAATATAAATAATTGTAATTAAATACATAAACATTCAAATATGATCACTAAGCACGACTACATTGAAAATGCGGAGTTCTTAAATTAAATATGAAAATGAATAAAATACAATACAAATGTTGAGTTAAATATGAAAACAACAGGTTAAATACATTGAGTTAAACTGGAAAGCTTAAATTAAATACAAATAATAAACATAAACATTCAAATATGATCATTAAGCACGACTATATTGAAAATGCTGAGCTCTTATATCAAATATGAAAATGTTAAATAAATGTAAAAATGGAAATGTTAAATTGAATACAAATAAGCTGATTTAAATACTAAGAAAATAGTTAAATATGAATTATATTGAATTACATACAATATTTGTTAATAAAAATAAATAGGTTGAGTTAATAGTTACATTTAAAGGAGTTAAATAAGACAACAAAATTATCACAAATTTTAAGTTAAGGTTAAATATGTAAACATTAAGTTAAAAATAAAAACAATCTGTTATATATGAATAAGTTGATAAATATAAGTTGTATATAAGTTGAAAAATAGGAACACGAGATAAAAACGCTGAGTTAAATATAAATACATGAAGTAAAAAAATGACGACAACACTACATTTTAAAGGCAGTAATTTGAACATATGAAAACATTAAATGAAATAAAAATGAGTTGAGTTAAATATAAATGCCATAAGTTAAATATGGACATCTAGGTTAAATATGAACTCCAAATCCGAAGTTTATTATGCTTAAAATACACCTCAGCATTTAAAAAGACGGTAACGACTGTGTATCAGCACTGGCGTGTGTTTGTGCGGGCATGCATGGGCCGATGCCCGTGTCTGTGCCAGCTGTAGTTACTGTAGCTGGCAGGACGTTAATGAGGAGGTCCTGAGGAGGGATGAGAGCAGAGTCTGGGCTGGAAAAGAAAAAGAAGCGGATTAAAATTTCAGCACAACAGAGCCCTAAGAGAGAGAACAAGATAGATGGCTGGGACGACAGACACCTCGCGGGCCTGTGAGAAAGACGGACATTCCACCGTGAACACGTCTGGGAGGGGAGGGATAGTGGGGGAGGGGAAAAGATAGAGAGAGAGGTCGCATACAAACAGCGAAGCGAATTGAAGCATTCCATTATTACGCTCGACTGAACCCTGCTCCTCTTTTCACCTTGAACCCAAGACACACACACACACACACACACCAAATACACACTCTCTTTGCAGCTGATACCATCCTTCCTTCAGACTGAACTAAAAAAGAGAAAGAGGAAGGGGAGGGTGAGACGACAGAAAGGGATATGAGAGACAAAAATAGGAATGATGTTACTGGACTGACTAGTTAAAGACAAACTGAATGTTAAAAGGGTGAAAACTGGATAAAAAAACAAGCAGCAACTCTCCTATCCATCAAAAAAACATGACAAGTTGAGATTTCAATGACTTATATTAGTTTTCTCCACCCACACGGCCTAGATTACATCAGCAGATAAACACTTTATCTTTATCTTAAGTCACTTTAAAGACTGAAAAAGTTGTAAGGTTTAGATGGAAAAGCTATGAAATCACACTTTTTTTTTTTTTTGCAGTAGCATGCACTGAATTGTTATTCCATTTTATGTGATGCAGTCTTTTAATAAGCACGACTGCAAACATCTCCACGGTTCATATGGGTGATGATCGATCAACGTTATGGATTTTGTGTCCATACCTGCTGAACACCCAGAGCTAACCGCCCGCATCAAAGGCAGAACAACTGCCCGCCGAGGGACTTCCTTTCTCATTCGCTTATTACTGGAGCACTGTGGAGCATGACACATTCTTATGTTTATTTAACTACGCAAAACTCGCACACGGACGTCTCAGCACCCTTCCCGTTGAGATCCACCTACTATCACTGTGGATGAACTGAGTTAACAGAGCATGTAAAAACCCTGAGGACAGGAAAGGGCTCTTAGATGGGGGGCGGGATTCCTTTATCCCCTACCAAAGACACATGCACAGAATCACGTAACCTCATTACGTCAACAATCACAACAACAAGACAACGACGAAGCCTTGGATTATAGACTTTACAGACTTGAGCAAAATCAGATATGTAAAGCACAAATCTAAATACAGCATATAGACCAAAAAACACTGCCACCTACTAGTAGCAAAACGCTTACAATATTGATGAAATGATGGCATTTAATATATAGCTTTAAATTGACATCTATGTATTTGCTCTGAAATGGCTTAAAAGGGTAATGTTAATTAATAATAAAGATCATATTTTTTAAATAATTGAACAAATTATATTAAGTGATTCTCTATATAACAATGCATAATCATGAAAATATTTCATACACACACACATTAAATTACATATACATTTGTTTAAAAAACAACTTAAAAGATTTTTAAAAATTATATAGATACACAAACAAACACAATATGCAAAAAATTTCACTTTTTGGATCGGGCACTTAAATATTGGATTTTATGTATTATAGTACGAAATCAATTATAATTTTATTATATGATATTTAATATGCATGGAAATATTGTTTTTTATGGATTTTTATGCATTGTTATATAGAAAACCACTTAATTTATTTTCTTGTGTTCAATTATTCAATTACACACACACACACACACAAAGAATAGACAATACATTATAAATAAAAATATAGTAATAAAAATATAGAGAAAAGAAAATGTCAATAGACAGAATTGTGAATGTGTGTATGTGCTATTTACAGATGAACGTTAATGAGTTATTTATAATTGTACAGTCCTGAGGTGTTATGTGTTGTTAATATATATATCATATATATGAACAATGTGTATTTTTATGCAAGTACCTAAATATATACACACACACACACACACACACACACACATATATATATATATATATACACACTTGCATAAAAATACACAGTATTTTTATAAATACATTTTTATATTTACACTCTCCTTCATGCAAATAAAGTGATGAGAATGGCTTCCAAAATGCCTTTAAAGTACAATAAACAGCACATTAAATTCACTGTGACACCAACAATGTTGTTTCATTTTATATCGGCAGCAAAATCATAACCAATGATTTTGCAAATAATAATGCCACTTAACATCTTACAAGTTATCAAGCTAATGCTAATAAAAGAAAGCTGAGGCACCAGGATGAGAAGCAGGTAAGAAATCTAATGGAGTGGAAACATTTTACCTGCCACAATCTCTGTAAAAGTCCCCAGGAGAGATGGGGCCGAATGGAAACAGGCCAATGTTACTGAATGTCACAATGCGTTTTCTTGTGTGTGTGTGTGTGTGTCTTTCTTGTTTGCGTTTGTGTGCACATACACAGTCATATTCAAATGTTTGTGCGCAAGCATGACAGTGAGATTTATCTCTCGTTAGATCCGTGCCTGCAGTGATCGTAGAATCAGAAGCGTGTCTTTTCCTCAAATAAACCTTGCATTGACCTTCTGGTTCAACCGCAGCTCACCAAGGAGGGTTTCTGTGCAAGAAAAAGTGGCTTTTTGACTTCAAAGGTACAGTGCTGGGGGTCTTGCATGGCAGGGTTTGGTTTGATCACAGGTAGTGTAATTATGCCACTCCCAGAGCAGAGAACTGCATCGAAACAGCCTGCAGCGAGCACGCTCTGCAACAGGATGCATTCCTCATTGACAGCAAGACAAGGAAATTGCCACCTAACCCCGACCACATGACAGGGAGAGAAGAACGCACACATGCAGGCGCACACAAACACACATGCATGACCCAGATCAAGGCAAACAGACACAATGCGCAAACAAAAAGCATGTATGCACATACTGATTCGCCGCCCACAAAATGTCAGTCGATAGTACGAATCCCGTCATTACAGGATTCTCAGAGAATCACACAGAGCATCCGTGCGAGTTATGAGGGATTGTGTCATCCATTATTCAGTCTTGTGTAGCCATAAAGGCATCATGGGCGGGACGTGAGGACTATTGAATACCAACTTGTCCATGAATGAAGGTGTGATTTCACCACACTGTGTTTCCCCCCATAATCAAACCTGTCTGCAGTAGGATTAAGAGCTGTTTTGGTGCAGATCAAAGGGGTGTGTGTGTTTGTCTGTGTCTGTATGGACACGTAATGTGGGTAAATGTGTGTGCAAAGGTGAGACAAAGACGCAGCACGCCTAGCAGACAGTCGAGGAAATACAGAAGGGGGAATCGAAGCCATTTCGGCACTAATCCACGCTGTCTCCTGCTGTGTCCCGTCAGAGTGAAGATGGGTTACTCACTTTGCTGTGGATTCTTCATCGTATTTAGTCTTCAGTTCATGGAGTTCTGCCTGAGTTGCTTCAAGTGCTGCGCAACAAATGAAATGCATGTCAGTAAAACAGGCTTAAAGAACTCAACTACATCAAATGACACATATGTAATTGTTAAAACACCCAACTTGACGGTGAATGCATTAGCAAACCTGTTTGTAAGGACTGCGTTTTCATGTCCAAGTCTTCTGTCCTGCTGTCCTGGCTCTGCTGTGGCTGACTGCATAGACATGCAGAGGACAATTAAAACAAATCTCCCAACATATATTAATGTACAGACAGGATAGCCACATTAACACTGCAGTACTGCAAACTGATATGAATAAACACTAGATGCAGTGAATATGAATAAATGACCAGATGCAGTGATATTACATTTACATTTAGCAGACGCTTTTATCTAAAGCGACTAATAAATGAGGACAATAGGAGCAATCAAAACCAACAAAAGAGCAATAATATGTAAATGCTGGGACAATCAGTTAGTCTAAGGCAGTACACGCAGCACATAGTTTTTTATAATAAATAAAAAGAAAACAAGATGAAAGAACAGAAAAAGAATAGAGAACGCTAGTGTTAGAGGTTCCATTTTTTTTAAATAAAAAGAAAACAAGTAGTAGAATAGAAATAAAATAGACAGTGCAAGCGTTAGAGTGTCAAGTTTTTTTTTTAAATAAATAAATAAACAAAAGAAAACAGATAAAATAGAATTGAGAGTTGTATAATATTTTTAACGTTTAATGACTAAATATTTCTGATGTGGACAAACAGCTATATTTTCAAAGTAAGCTTCATAGTGTTTATTAGTTTTATCTATTTTTTAAGTTAGTTATTATATTTAGTTATAGTTATTATTTCAGTTTTAGTTAGGCATCAAATTAAACAAAATGAAAATGGGAAATTAAATAAGTTTAGTTTTCTTTATTTTAGATATGCATTCAGAATTTAGTTACAAAGGCACCTATGATTCATGAAAAATGCTTTGCTAGCTCTGTGTTTATGGATGTCATTTCAAACATACATTTAAAGCTCAAAATTGCTATCTAGGAAGGCAGCTTGCTAGTTTTCGAAACACAGCTTATGAATTCATAACGCAATCATGAAGATTAATGGCGTATTGGATTTGTGCAACGGTCAGGCTAACCTCTCCTTGTCTGCATAGTTGTTAGGAAGGTTTTCCCCTTTGCTTTCCCTCTCTTCTCTTCCTGATCGGTCCTGGTTCTGATCGGGAGCTTCCTCTGTGTTCTTGGCCTGCAGAGAACGCTCATACTGCTCCAACTTCTCTTTAAGTGCTTTAATAGTGACTTCTGTAGGAGAGAAACAGAGAGAAGCATGAAAAGGACAGACAGAGGTCTCCACAGGGTGTGTAGGGTTTAGGTTTTGTCTACACTGTGGGGGCCAACTGTCCCCCAAGGATAGTAAACCCTGAAATCGGCCAAGAGGAAAACCACTTAATATACATACCAAATTACATCTTTAAGGAACAATTCACCCAAAAATGAAACATCTGTCATCATTTACTCACCCTCAAGTCATTCCAAAACCATATAGCTTTCTTTCTTCCATAGAATACAAAAGGAGCAATGAAGACTGTGGTAGTTACAATGAATGGGGACTGAAGCTTCAAAAGGACATAACAGCATCATAAAAGAAGTTCATATGACTATATTCCAATTCTTCTGGAGCCATGTGACAACAAACCGAAATTTAAGTCATTTTTCACTGAAAATCAGACTCAATGTGCAGTTCTCGAGGTAACAGTCCACTTGAGGGAAGATTATCAGTGAATAATGTCAAAAATAGCAGTCTGTTTTTCACCCAAAGCTACTGTATGACTTTAAATCCAGCACACAAGTCATATGAACCACTTTTATCATACATTATTGGAGCCTTTTCATCATTTCTGAAGCTTGTAATCTCAAGTAGCAATTCATTGTAATGGCATGGAAAAGAGCAACCAGCGCATTCTTTGAAATTGCTTGCTTCCTGTTCTACGGTAGGAAGTCATTTGAGTTTGAAACGGTTCCAGGTGAGTAAATTGTATTTTCATTTAATTGTAAAATGTTCATTTAAAAAATAAATGCTAAATCAAGAGGGTTACATTTATGGTTATTTATAAATGAGGGTAAGAGGATAGAAAATGTCATTAGCTCAGTATAAATACAACTGAAGTCAAGGGAAAGTCCCCCCTATGATAGAAAAATGTGTGTTTACATGCCTACACACACACATCCACACAAAATATCCCTGATAGAGAGCTTTTTCCTCCTCTCTCCGTCTCCTGCACAGCCATCTGCGGTGATTTAAACTCCAGCACTTCAGCGCTGACACATAATCAATGAGCAGCAGTCCCACAAGAGCCCTTTTAGACCCTTAAATGCTAAACTGGACTTTAAACACTGGGAGACTGGAGGATCACTGACCTGAGAAAGATCAGCGTGTAAAATAGGAAGGATTATCTAGCGGACCGCTCAGACGGAAACACACCTGTGTGTGTGTACACGTACACATGTGTCTGCGACAGAGAGGTCGCATGTGGCGGTACCTATGGCTCGTGTGGGACAAATAAAATATTGCCGTTATTGAACTGCATCGATTTGGGGATTTCCACAGACCGTGAGGAAGCGATGCTCCCTCTTGTTTATGTTAAAAAAAGAAAAACCAGGAAACATGTCTGGCTGAAACAGCAGCGGGACAGAAATAGAGCTCAGATGACTACAGCTCATTACAACTGAAGTCAAGGGAAAGTCCCCCTTATGATAGAAAAATGTGTGTTTACATGTCTACACACACACATCCAAACAAAATATCCCTGATAGAGAGCTTTTTCCTCCTCTCTCCGTCTCCTGCACAGCCATCTGCGGTGATTTAAACTCCAGCACTTCAGCGCTGACACATAATCAATGAGCAGCAGTCCCACAAGAGCCCTTTTAGACCCTTAAATGCTAAACTGGACTTTAAACACTGGGAGACTGGAGGATCACTGACCTGAGAAAGATCAGCATGTGGAATAGGAAGGATTACCTAACGGACGGCTCAGACGGAAACACACCTGTGTGTGTACACGTACACATACCCGTGTGTCTGCGACAGAGAGGTCGCATGTGGCGGTACCTACGGCTCGTGCGGGACAAATAAAATATTGCCGTTATTGAACTGCATCGATTAGGGGAATTCCACAGATGGTGAGGGAGCGATCCCTACCTCTTGTTTACGTTAAAAAAAGAAAAACCAGGACACATGTCTGGCTGAAACAGCAGTGGGACAGAAATAGAACTCAGATGACTACAGCTCATTTGAACAAAATTAGGGCCCTGTCTATGTGGGTACACTTATGCGGCCTGCCAACATGACATATGCTTAACTCATTTAATTTGCTAGGTGCAGATAAATTCTGCTTTACAAAATAAAAATGCTTACAAACTTCCATTATGTGTGAATTTTGATTCATCAGGAAGTAATGTAGGTATTTAATACAACTTGATTTTATTCATTAGGATTTGATTGTGAAAAGTAGGCAGAATGATTAATACATAAAAAAATAGTAATACTGTGAAAAGTTATTACAATTTAAAATAACTTTTCTATTTGAATCTATTTAAAAATTTAATTTATTCCTGTTATAGCAAAGCTGAATTGTAATATTTAATATTATTATATTAATCATTTTTGTGGAATGTGATACACTACGATTCAAAAGTTTGGGGTCAGTAAGATTCAAAAATAAATAATAAATTAATATGAAATTGATTTTTAAAAAAGTGCAGTAAAGACATATACAATGTTTCACTTATAATGTTTCAAATATTTAAAATAGAAGCTGTTCACTGAACTCTATTCATTGGTCAAAGAGTACTAAAAAACAATTCTCCACCAATTCTCACTGTTAACTAATTGCTTATTAGCATGCCTATTATTAACATATTGGCTGTTTATTAATACTTATAAAGCACATATTTTGCATGACCATATTCTACATCTCTAATCCTACCCAATACCTAAACTTAACAACCACTTTACTAACTATTAATAAGCAGCAAATTAGGAGTTTATTGAGGCAAAAGTTGAAGTTAATGGTTTGTTAATAGCGAGAACTGGACCTTAAAATCCTTAAAATAAAAAAATATATATGTTTCATAGGCGACTGAAGTTCTACATGTTTCAATCTGTGGAAAATGTGGAAAATGTGGTTTTTCTCCATTTTAAACTGCATTAAGAAGCTGGTGGTTACCTTGGTTTTTAACCTCTGCAATTTCGCATTCGTACTCTTGTAGTGTATCTTTGAGCCTCTGGTTTTCTGTCTCCAAGTCGTGCATCTTCCGAACAGTCACCTGGAGTTGCTGAGCTGCCTCCAGAGTCGAGACAGGATCTGAAACACACATCCGCACACACACACACACAGGTCAGAATATCGGGTGTACTGCGTTCAGAGCAGGTGAAAGGTTCGATTCAGTGAGTGAGAGTTCTGTGTGGGCCAGTCTCTGTGCAGCTCGACTAAATACCTAAAAGTGTTTTTGCATTTTTGCGGACTGCCAACCGCAGCTAAAAATGTTAACTAGAAAAACAAACCAAGCCAAAACACGCCAATAAATCCACACTGTGCTCCAGCACCTCGGTTTAAATTCTGCTCTGTTAAATCACGCTAACAAAAAAGAACCAAAAAGAATTATGATGTTATCACTGATTTTATACAGAGACCACGCAAGTACCATGTTTTCTGGACATGTACCATGGTCATCACAATTTGCTGCCAGAGCAAGGCACTAACAATAGTAATTAAAAACAACAATGCACTAAATAATAATTATAATAAATAATAATAATATTAATTAATGCACACTAAAATTAAATGCACATCAATTTTACACAATATTTACTGAATATTCGCAAAAAAACTTTATTATATATTGAAAAAAAATGAAACTTCTCCTTTAAAAGTTAAGAATAAAAATAATCTGACATCTGTGAAACCACCACAATAAACCTGCAATAGGTAAAATAAAGCAAATATATATATATATAAAAAAATTTATACTAAACTGGACTTTAAACACTGGGAGACTGGAGGATCACTGACCTGAGAAAGATCAGCATGTGGAATAGGAAGGATTACCTAACGGACGGCTCAGACGGAAACACACCTGTGTGTGTACACGTACACATACCCGTGTGTCTGCGACAGAGAGGTCGCATGTGGCGGTACCTATGGCTCGTGTGGGACAAATAAAATATTGCCGTTATTGAACTGCATCGATTAGGGGAATTCCACAGATGGTGAGGGAGCGATCCCTACCTCTTGTTTACGTTAAAAAAAGAAAAACCAGGACACATGTCTGGCTGAAACAGCAGTGGGACAGAAATAGAACTCAGATGACTACAGCTCATTTGAACAAAATTAGGGCCCTGTCTATGTGGGTACACTTATGCGGCCTGCCAACATGACATATGCTTAACTCATTTAATTTGCTAGGTGCAGATAAATTCTGCTTTACAAAATAAAAATGCTTACAAACTTCCATTATGTGTGAATTTTGATTCATCAGGAAGTAATGTAGGTATTTAATACAACTTGATTTTATTCATTAGGATTTGATTGTGAAAAGTAGGCAGAATGATTAATACATAAAAAAATAGTAATACTGTGAAAAGTTATTACAATTTAAAATAACTTTTCTATTTGAATCTATTTAAAAATTTAATTTATTCCTGTTATAGCAAAGCTGAATTGTAATATTTAATATTATTATATTAATCATTTTTGTGGAATGTGATACACTACGATTCAAAAGTTTGGGGTCAGTAAGATTCAAAAATAAATAATAAATTAATATGAAATTGATTTTTAAAAAAGTGCAGTAAAGACATATACAATGTTTCACTTATAATGTTTCAAATATTTAAAATAGAAGCTGTTCACTGAACTCTATTCATTGGTCAAAGAGTACTAAAAAACAATTCTCCACCAATTCTCACTGTTAACTAATTGCTTATTAGCATGCCTATTATTAACATATTGGCTGTTTATTAATACTTATAAAGCACATATTTTGCATGACCATATTCTACATCTCTAATCCTACCCAATACCTAAACTTAACAACCACTTTACTAACTATTAATAAGCAGCAAATTAGGAGTTTATTGAGGCAAAAGTTGAAGTTAATGGTTTGTTAATAGCGAGAACTGGACCTTAAAATAAAATGTGACAAAAAATATATATGTTTCATAGGCGACTGAAGTTCTACATGTTTCAATCTGTGGAAAATGTGTTTTGTTTTGTTTTTCTCCATTTTAAACTGCATTAAGAAGCTGGTGGTTACCTTGGTTTTTAACCTCTGCAATTTCGCATTCGTACTCTTGTAGTGTATCTTTGAGCCTCTGGTTTTCTGTCTCCAAGTCGTGCATCTTCCGAACAGTCACCTGGAGTTGCTGAGCTGCCTCCAGAGTCGAGACAGGATCTGAAACACACATCCGCACACACACACACACAGGTCAGAATATCGGGTGTACTGCGTTCAGAGCAGGTGAAAGGTTCGATTCAGTGAGTGAGAGCTCTGTGTGGGCCAGTCTCTGTGCAGCTCGACTAAATACCTAAAAGTGTTTTTGCATTTTTGCGGACTGCCAACCGCAGCTAAAAATGTTAACTAGAAAAACAAACCAAGCCAAAACACGCCAATAAATCCACACTGTGCTCCAGCACCTCGGTTTAAATTCTGCTCTGTTAAATCACGCTAACAAAAAAGAACCAAAAAGAATTATGATGTTATCACTGATTTTATACAGAGACCACGCAAGTACCATGTTTTCTGGACATGTACCATGGTCATCACAATTTGCTGCCAGAGCAAGGCACTAACAATAGTAATTAAAAACAACAATGCACTAAATAATAATTATAATAAATAATAATAATATTAATTAATGCACACTAAAATTAAATGCACATCAATTTTACACAATATTTACTGAATATTCGCAAAAAAACTTTATTATATATTGAAAAAAAATGAAACTTCTCCTTTAAAAGTTAAGAATAAAAATAATCTGACATCTGTGAAACCACCACAATAAACCTGCAATAGGTAAAATAAAGCAAATATATATATATATAAAAAAATTTATA
>NW_015663491.1:214746-216612 GCF_001515625.1 Sinocyclocheilus rhinocerous
ATTAATGTTTTATATATTATATATTTTATATTAAAAATAGAAAAAAATAATAATTTATTATTTCTTATAAAATGAATAAATAATTAAATAAGGTTGACAAATTGATTAATTCAAATGCTGGCAACAATCACCAGCTGCAGAAATTTCAGATTAGCAGGTTGTAAAATAAGTTATACTAATTCATATTTGGCAGGGTGTTCATTTCTTGCTTTCATAAAGGGAAGGTGATGCTAAGTGAAAGGGGGGCCGAACACAGCAGTGGTGTGGGACCAAGGCCAGCCCTCCGTACTGAAGGACTAAGACATTCTGACACACACACACACGCGCGTTTTTTATCACTGTCTGTCCTCCTCAAATGCTAATTGCTATATGACTAATTATGGCCCTGTTCCCGTTGATTTTCCTTAATGAGACAGCCAAGTTAATTATGTAATCAAACTATTTTATTAGCCCCTGCGGAACATGAGAGCGCGAGAGAGATTGTGAGAGTAAAATCAGAGAAGGAAAAGCTGACAGAGAGGAGTGTAAAATAAAACATGTCATTCCTGTACACGTTCTATGTGAAGTCGAGATCGCAGTTTTCGGCGCACATCCCTCCCCCTCTCTGTATTCTCATCTGAAGGTACAGGAAATGCTGATGGGGTGTGTTATGTGTGATGTGCATATGTGGTGCGTGAGTGTGTCATATCTAAAAACTGCAAGAGGAAGTCTGAATGATATGCTGTCATGGTGTATTCCCTTTTGTAGCCGTGGCAACTGCCATTTCAGCTCAACTCGGCTCGATGGGCGGCCACGCGTCACTCAATTCTGAACGTGACTGTCATCATGTGACTGAAATGACCAGCCAATTCAAATCTGATTTACACAGGCACATCAATTTGGATGCGTGTCATTTGATGTACAACACAACACCGCAAGCACAATCCGTTCGGTTAGGTTGGCGTCTGAAGCTAAACTGAAGTCAAGTGCTGGGCGGCCTCACTGTAGGAAACTAAGAAAGGACAAGTGGGAACATTCAGATGCTTTAAAATCTATTACAGCATCTATGAGACACATTCAGTCTCTAAAAGCAAAAAAAAATAAATAAAAAAACATTAAAATAATCCTAAAGTTGAACCCTAAAGTGAAAGCGACAACTGTGTTTAAAAGCAGAGTGAATCCTCTAAAGTATTGTTACAGTGTGAACAGAAAACTGGAGTCACTCCTGAAACTTTAAAAAAAAAAAAGTTAGTGATTATCATGGCAATGTTTTGACATCTTGTGGGTGTAAACAGGAAACACAGATATATCATCTCATATTTATATACACAGTACAGAGTATATACTTTTTTAGGAGTGAATTTAGTTGGGATCTAGGGTTGGGCCGATAGACGATGCCATCGTCCATCGCCGATGGCTGACAGACATCGTGATTCCTTCCCCACCACCCCCTCTCCCGCAAAACTTTTTTTTTTAAAAAGTTAGTGATTATCATGGCAATGTTTTGACATCTTGTGGGTGTAAACAGGAAACACAGATATATCATCTCATATTTATATACACAGTACAGAGTATATACTTTTTTAGGAGTGAATTTAGTTGGGATCTAGGGTTGGGCCGATAGACGATGCCATCGTCCATCGCCGATGGCTGACAGACATCGTGATTCCTTCCCCACCACCCCCTCTCCCGCAATCCGCTGCATCCCAGTTCCGTGTTCGGAAAGGAAATGAAGTGTACTACGGAAACCCTAAAGGGAATAAATAGCCTACGAGATGGGAGGATAAAAAAAATTATTCAATACTTTTTTTCGCAATTATATCGTTGGGTAAGTATAGGCGACTGTATATAAATTGCGGGCATCAGGGAGCCGCTATTGAAACCGCT
>NW_015663491.1:217139-233123 GCF_001515625.1 Sinocyclocheilus rhinocerous
GCGGCAGTACTTACCACACATTTGACAAGATTAGATGTTTGTCATTGGTGCTCAGGATCTACAAATCATTCGCCATCGTCCTATCAGACATTTCTCCTTACTCTGTGTATGTGGTAAGCAAACTTTCATGTACTGTAATGCAACAGGCTACCGCTAGCAAGCGGCTAACCTTTTAGTGGCTCTGTAGAATGTGTTATTTGTTTCACGCTTCGGGCACACCCCTAACCCCCTCCCCGTTGTCATCATCCATCACAATGTTTCACTGTAGACATTGTCCGATGCCAATTTGGTAGACATCGCTCAACCCTATTGCGATCCCATAAATATTGAAACTCAGTGTGAACAGAACTAAAATTCTATATGTGTGTGTGTGTGTGTATAATATAAAATATATATAGCATTGATATATTTATATTTTAGATATTTAAATGTTAGTTTTATTTCAGCTTTACTTTAATTAACAAAAAACATTTTTAATTTTTAACAGTTTTACTTAACAGCAACCGCCACCACTAAAATATAGTAAAAATAAAAATAAATATAATATATATAAATATATAAAAATATATCAATATAAAATTTTAAATTAAAATAAAAAAAGTGAAAATGCGGTTAGTAAAAATGAACTACTAGCCTGACTGAATCAAAAAAAAAAAAACTTGGTCCTGTCTAAGTTATTTTACATGGATTTTACATTAATGCATCTCATCCAATCAGAGTTCAGAAACTTAACAATATTCACAATGTATTTTATATACAGCATATCAGTCTTGTGAATAAGTTAAATGTTGGCATTAAATTGCCTGAAACACTTCCGAACATTCCCGCTAACACACACCACAACGCTCACACACACGCAGGCCTACACGGTGTACCAGTGTAACTATCACAAGATAATTTGTCAAGCTGTGATCACATTCGCAGACACATAGACAGGACTGGACAAGCTCCAGATTTCACAGATTGAAACAGACATTCCCAGACTAGACCTCCCAACTCTAACATCCTGCAACAAACACACACACACATACAGCTCCCTCTCAAATACACAAAATACACATATAAAAAAGGTAATCAAATGCACTTGCGCACATTTCCAAACACACAGACACGCCATTGCGTTGGCCCGGGATCTCCAGACCGCAGCATTGTGGTAATTTAGGGATGTATTAAGTAGTTGTGCAGGCAGACAGTCCAACCTGCTCCAACAGGCCCAGGCGGCACTGTCTGTCTGTCTGCCTCCCTGTCACTCAGCAGATGTGGGCGGAGATACACAGCTAGATTTGTGTGTGTGTGTGTGTGTGTGTGTCTGAGGGAGGTCTGAAGGTTTCCCAAGCTGAAGTTTAGTTCAGCCAGAATTCGTCTCTCTCACCACACTCCAGTCGCACTTGCTTAACAGGGGTTTGATACATTATCCACACTCTCTTGTGGTGAACTTTGCTCAGTCTAAAGCACAACTCTATCGAGCGGCCGAGCTAAAGATGCTTCGAGATGTCACATGAACCTTTGCGGCACCATTAACTTATTATAGATCAGCGCGTCAGAACATTACCATATAAAAACTGAGGATCCAGGGGCCATTATCTCACCGTTAAAAAGCCAATTCGGAAGATTAAAAGGTGTTTGTGGGGCAATGAATGCGGATTTTATAAGAATTCAAGTTCCTCCGCGTGTGGGGTTTGGAACGAAGTGGGTCTCTAAAGCCGTAGAAGTCATTAAGACGGCCTGTGCGCGTGCATGTGTGTGTGTTTTAGACACTAGAGACAGAGGTCTCATAAATATGACTGATGTGTTTACAGTATTCTCGCCTCAGTGAAACACTACAGCAGTGTGTGTGTGTGTGTGTGAGAGAGCAGCCAGCTCAGAGCGAGCCGAGACATACCTGGGACATCGATTAATCTCTTGTACACGCTGAGGAAAGCAGCCTCTGATTCTTTACTTCTTTTACTCAAGGCGTCGATCTGAAACAATGAGGGAAAAAAACACAATAACTAAATTGCGTGCGCTTGGAACCGCAGGCACAGTAATTGCATTAGCAACCAGGTTGAAATTTGCATACATTAGCAGCAATGACGAGTCCATTAAAGATGGCCATATGGAAAACAGCCTAGAAAAAGAGATTTCGAACTCACACGCACACATTACGCGCATCACTTACCACCTATTCGACCTAAATAAAACAGCTAAGTGTACATAACAGTGACCCTTTTCATTCACACACGGTAAATCATTTATGTTTTGACGCGTGCGATATTTTTCCAAGTGCTGGGTCGAGGCATTTTTGGGGCATGCTTCAGGTGTATATGCTGGGGCCGTTTCTGGTTCGCTTTATATAGAAGGTAATTATCAGGTATAAATCCAAATCCTGTGAGCATGAGATGACAGAAACAGGTAATGAGGGACTCTGATAATGAGAAGAACTTTTGGCCTTAATATAGAGCGCCGCAGACGCGTACATATGGGCAAATTACATACTGTATCTGGGTTACGGCTCCCACTGCAAGGAGAGGCCTTCATCATTTCCTGAAGATAGATTTTCAGAACGGTGGCCACAGTCACTGAGGTGCCGCCCACTAACTTAATCTAATGGCGCTTTTCCACTGCATGGTACGGCACGGTACGGCTCGGTACGGTTCACTTTTGGGGGGTTTTCCACTGGGTACAGTACCTGGTACCTGGTACTTTTTTTAGTACCACCTCGGTTGGAGTTCCAAGCGAACCGTACCGTTACCAAAACGTGACGTGTAAACTCTGCTGATCACGGATTGGTCGGAGAGAATCGTCACTACTTGCGTCACTGAACTTGCGACACAAACACAAAAGAACCACTAGATTTAAATCTGCACAGCCAGCGAAGGACCGAACGCAACTGTTTTGAACAAGCGCACCTTTTTTTTAACAACCAAAAAGTTTTGTTGTTGCCATCATTTAGCTCAAGTCACGCAACTGTTTTGAACGAGCGCACCTTTTTTTAACAACTAAAACGTGGCTGTTCCCCCTGTTGAGGAAGTACAGACATTCCTCTCGTTGATAGCAGAGGAGCGGATCCAGCGAGAGCTTGATGGGGCGATGCGGAATGAAAACGTTTTTTAGGAGTCGCGGCAATAGAGGCGGCGCAACTATAACGACATGTGAATAATCCCGCCCACTCTAAAGCGATACTAAACTGCAGTGGAAACGCAAACCGAGCCGAACCGAGCCGTGCCGTACCGTACTGAGCCGTGCCGAGCCGAGTCGTACCAGGCAGTGGAAAAGCGCCATAACTGTCAATTTGCCGAAAGATGCACAATCACGGTCATAACGGATGTCAATAGAAGGCAAAGCAGATTAAAAATACTCTTAATATTTAACAAAAAAGGTTCCTACTTGAGCGTCAATGATAACACGCAAACGTGAAAAATTTGTTAACTTTTGATAAACTCCCCCGTGGGATTATAGGAATTAATTACAGAAATAATATAATTAATAATAATAATAATAATAATAAATAATAATTAACTAATTTAATAAAATAATATTTTAATTATTTCATTAAAAATAAATATATTTTTTTAAATTAAAAGGAGTGGAAAAAAAACTGAATTACTTATTGGTACATTTTTACTAGCAGTATGCTCATAACGAAGACATAGGAAATATCACAGCATATATGAAAATATACACTGTCAATAACCTAGAATTACAGCAGAATCACTGGAATAAGCCTTTGTAAGCCTCCGCCTTCCAGGGTTTCACTGGGACAGATGACCTTATTGACCCTTTGGCGGCAATGTATGACAGCTGGAACAAACCCAGTGCAAACCCAGCGCCATAACACACAACAACAGGGAAAGAAAGAGCGAGAAAGTACGAGAGAAGAGGGAAAGGTAGTAATATAGGCTCTTCAGTTTACACAGCTCTAATAAAGACACTGATCTCTCTAAATCTGAATACACACACAGCTGTGGTGATTCTGGCCAGATTATGATACATCATCCAACTGCCTTCTGTTACGGTATGACCAAAAACTACCCTGTTGGTACCATCTCGTCAACATAATGTTATTTTGCTATTGATTTCGATAAATGTGATGTTAACAGGTTGCTAAGCTAAAAGGGTGATTCTCTAATAATCAATTAGAATAAAACAGTGTACATAAATACTGGGTGTGATTATTCATTTTAATTACATTGGACTATTTTTTTTTTTATACGTTTTCATGCAGGGATGCACTTATATCGATAAGATGAATTATGGAAACCAATAAATAGATAGAATAAAATTTATTATTTTGTCTAAATAAACTGAAAGTAAAGCATTAAAATCAATTGTTTTAAATGCTACAAGAAAATTCAGGCAACCCAATATCAAAATGCACAGTATTAAAAATTATATTAAGGTAATATATTTGATAAAATATCATATTGGGGCTTGTCGCAATGCATTCTGGGACTGCTTGCTCCAGAATGGGTATGATTCTTGGCTAAAATGAGGTATCTTATGAGGCAGCATAATTAGGTTGCCTACCTTTTGGGACAGCTTTTGAGTTGGAACCAATACTGCTTCTGTAGGCAGTTCACTAGGTTTTGGAACAGTACAGAAACAGTATTTCCACCCAGTGTAACACTTCTCAAGTTGCTGAGAACTGCATTTATCAGTGTCTTAAAAATGTGACAACCAAAGGCAGGAGAAATGTCTTGGATCGACACATCAGAGTGATTGTCTTCAGTAGGGTGTGGTGAACCGCATATAGAAATTATAAAATGCCATGGCAGCACTTTCCCACCATGTGTCTCTGATGATGACAGCGTACTGATGACAGTGTGCTGTAGAACCAGCATGCAGTCTGGCCCAACTGGGCCAAATCTAACAAACTGGGTCAAACCTGACAGGAAACAAGGACCCAAATCAGTACGGCCTGTATACAGTAATTTAGGAGCTGCTAAAAACTGAACCAAATCTTCACCTAGCTTAACCCAAGTTCTACATTCTAACAGCTGGAGCAAAGACCTGGAAAATTCCAGGACACAGACATGGGTGTGTGTTATGAGTTATAATTGCAGAGGAAAACCAATACTATATATATTTGTTGTTGTTTACCACTATAAAAATAATGTTATATCAAATATTAATAAAAATGATAAACTATTATAATAAAGAATAAAATATCAAATTAATATAAAGAATATAAAATAAATTATAAAAATATTATAAAAAATTAAATTAAATTAAAAATTATAAAATTAAATATAAAAATAAAAACCGTAGAACTGAAATTATTTTACTTTTTATAAACTATTAAAAATATTTAATTAAAAAAAATGTGCAAATACCACTAGAATATCATTACACCATATATCAAATATTTAAAATATATCATTATAAAATATAAAAAATAATATAACAAGACAACAATAAAAATTAACAATTTTATAAATAATTACATATAATAAAATTGTACAAGTACCACTAGTATATCATTATACTATAGTAAACATTGCTAATTATAAAACTTCAAACATTACTAGATGCTAGTTATTACCTTAACTATTTAATTAAGTTATTTCATTAAAATAACTAAATTAAAATAAAATATAAACTAAAATTGAAAATTGAAAAATCTGAAAAACTAACAATAAAAAAATTAAAACAATTGACAACTATAAGAAAAATTAAAATTAAAATAGAAATAAATATAAATTAAAATGCTCTAATATTCTAAATACATCATAACTCAGGGCTTTTCACCATTCTTGTACTCAGAACTTGAAAGAGTTCTTAAAACTCATGCTGCATTTATCAACATTTTGGTTGTTTTTACATGACATCAAGATGGTCACATAAGTTCATAAAATTTAGAGTTTCCAAGTTGTAATTAAAAGTTTGACGAAGATGCGAGCGGTTTTTACAAGATGGGAACTTGTAATTACGGTAATTCGGACATGATGTGAACACAGCATCAGACCCTCCAGGGTTCTTCAAAATACTACAGCTCAAAGTCTTCAATAGCTCCTGCAAGTGTCAGTCTTTCTGAGCCTCACCAAAATGGCAGTACCCCACACCCAAAAACAATGTGGTCTGAATCAACAGTATTGCTTTTATCCATTAAGAAAATGTTGAACTCCTGTGCTGTTTACATGTTCACAAGTGCTGTGTGTTTGGTCTTCCAGCAGCGGAACATCAAATAAAAGCTGTAAATCTGCAGACCTGAGACTGCCGGCCTTGATGGATGGAACAGGGCAGTTGCCACTGTAAATATCCAACATGTAACAGACTTTTCACTCCTATGGGAAAGAAATTAAACATTTTCAGATGTTTCTTGCCGGAAAACATCTGGATCTGCCCAGGCAGGGCCAAGTTCTGCAGCCCTCTTGCAGATGGAGCAATTAAACTTGCCTCTCTTTCTCTCTCTCTCTCACTCGGCACAGGTCCACGTCTACCCCTGAAATCCAGCAGGAACCAATGTCAATTTTTAAACTCTCAGAGCTCTGAACCAGACAGAGCACAGCCAGGAGGTTAAGAGACTGTAAGGGCTGCCTAGAAGCGGCGTGCGTGATTTTGCGGATACCGTCACAGCTCAGCGTAGATTATCTGCTCTTCTCTTACTCTGCTACCAGCTCAATCTGATGGCCAGGGCATCTGGCATCATCATGCTGTGGGACATACTCACAAAGTCATGCAAACAGCCTCAAAGACATTATACCCTTCAGATATACTGTACACATACGCCCACATATAGGGGTTAGCGGTCATGCACGAAAAGTTGTCACAAAAGTTACACCATCTTTTCTTTTATAAAGAAGTGATTTATTTTATTCAGCAAAGATGCATTAAATTAATCAAAAGTGACAGTATAGAAAAATCTATCCTGAAAAAAACCAATTATAGTTTCCATAAAAATATTAAGCAATGCAACTGTTTTCAATATTGAATAAGAAATGTGTCTTGAGCAGCAAATCAGCATATTAGAATGATTTCTGAAAATCATGTGACACTAAAGACTGTAGCTAATGGCTGCTGAAAATTTAGCTTTGCCATCACAGGAATAAATTACATTTTAAAATATATTCAAATAGAAAACAGTTATTTTAAATTTGTATAATATTTCGCAATTTTTTATGTATTATTGATCAAATGCAGCTTTGTTAAGCATAAGAGACTTTTTTCAAAAACATAAAAAAACTATTGAGCTTCTTTTTTCTTTACTGCACACATCTATACAGAAACAACCTAACCTAAGAAACATTAAATAAAAAGTGTGACAACTAGCCCCAGTTTCCCCTACATTACATTTTACACCAAACACACGTGTACACACACAAACACAGTCAGTTCCACCCCTTTGAACCGTACAACACACAGACTATCTGGTGGCATCAAAAGCATGCCAGTTTAAACAGCATTATTCCCTTACGGTCCAGCCGGAACAGGGATTGAGAAGGGTGGGGGAAACTGTTATAAATAGCTCTTGTTTCTATGGGGGAGCACAGACTTGGCACTGCTGAGAGCAGAGTCAGAAAACTCTATCAGTTCTACTGACCTGCATCGCCCTCCAAACAGACAACCAGCTTTCAAACATATTTGACCCTCGAGTTTCTTTTACTTGTTTTTGTTTCATTTTGCCTCTTTTTGTAGACTTAGAGTGGCAGGAAATTATTAAGGAGGGAAAGGATTGGCGCACGCTGTAGATTCAAACCTACATCATCATCCACATAAGCACCAAGGCTAAATGTGTCAGAAGAACATGAATCCAAAAAGAGATGGCTAGGTGATTACCTACATAAACAGATTCACAACCTACACACATAGACTTTAACTTTGTTTGCCTGCATATATGGACAGTTTAATGATCTCAGATTCATCCACCATTGGATCCAAAGTTATTGATCTGAGCTGCCACTAACCTTGTCCCTCCTCAGCACTTGGCCATGTTGAGCCTCTGCAGACTCCAGCCCGCTAAAATTAGTGCACAATTACGTCAAATCAATACTGACTTCCAAATCTGTAGAACTTCCACCGCACTCCATAAACGGCTGCCAGAGTGATTAGCTCTCTTCACAGAGATCTTTGCTGGCAGGTCAACTTACTCTCTCGCTCTCTCCGTCTCGCACTCTTTCTTTCAGAATGTTGAATTTTCCACTTTGTAATGACTATTATTTATTATCAAAATGAAGCTTGAGATAAGAAGCTCAATGCAGGCTTTTTTCTTGCACTTTAAAAAAGGCACAATAACATTGAACGGCACATGCGCTCTTAGGAGGTCAAATAGTTTGAGTAGTTTTCACATAACATGCCGAATCAGGCATAAGTGGTCTCAAATAAAAACTCTGATTTAAGGACCAAAAAAAAGGTCATGTTAAAATAGCATAACATAACATAACATAACATGGCAAGAGCAAGGACCACAGCAGAATAAATGAACATCTAAAAAACATAATACAAACAAAATTAAATGAATAAAACAAAATTAAATGAACAAAACAGAAATAAACAATTCTACAGCACTTTTTTTTTTTTTTTTTTACCTTTGTTCATGTCTTATCTCAAATAGGGCACCAAGTGAGCCAGGACCACAACAAAGTAAAAAAACAACAACAAAAAACTAAACAAAACACAAAATAAACAACACAGCACAAAACAAAAACAAACAAAACAAACAAAACCAAACAATCTCTTTTATCTCCTTTGGTAATGTCTTATCTCGTCTAGGGTGAGCCAACACCACCTCAGGTATCCTTACCAAAAAAAGAAAAAAAAAGAAAAAAACATTTGAGGTTAGAGGCCACTATACAATACATCAAGTTTTCTTGAACATCTGTAACATGTGGCTTTGCCTCTGGGGCAGAAGTATAAATGAGCAAAAACTCTTTACAATTAAGTGCAATGACCCCCCTCACCCTCCGTCTCTGATTTACACACACATGCGTGTGCAACCCAAAACAGGGCCCCAGCCGCGTGCTATGTACAGCTCCCTATTGTGCTCTCATTTCCTGAAAGGAAAAGAGGAGGCTCTCGCTCTCTCGAATGAAAAAATGACATGTGGCAAGGACTTTGCATTGACCCACGAGATCAGCGTGGGTCTGACTCAAACGTACTATTTTAACAAACCCACCGTTACAGGAAAACGGAAGATAGAAATTAAACAGAAAAAAGCATTCACCCGTTGCAAACGGCTGTATTCATTGGTCTGTCTGCCATTATGAATTATATATGTGCTCTATCTTTTTTGTTTAAAATTGGTGCAGCAAAATTGAAGTCTCTTCGTCTATTTTAAGATTTAATGGACGGTCAGACTGACAAGACAAAACACATGCGATCCCCATCCCTCCCGCCAATTATCGTCAAATAGCTGACGTCGGAGAAAAATGCCCGAAAAATAGTACATTTCTGGTCAGAGCAGTCAGGCTGTTTTTGTCAAGGTCAGGCACTGTCAATAAGGAAAATATTTCACAACGAAAAATAATAGACGGTTTGAAACGATTTCGCTGTTGGAGTGGTGGGATGGGGATTTATTTTTAACCGAGCAGTGGTTTGTAGTGGGGCGACTACCTCCGTTAATGACAGGCTAGTCCTCGAGAACACAGCTCCGAAACCACAATGAGCTATAATGGAGCAGTTAGCCAGCGGTACTGGCTCAAGAGAGGAGAACAGGGAGCCACTACTCACAGCGCTCACTTCATCAAAGTTACATACGCCACTGAAGAGCCGCGTCTCGCTGCGCTTTGAGGCCCCTCGACTGCCTCTTAACGCAAGGTGCTGCTGAAGGCCGTCAAACGCTGCATTACATATACTGAAATATACTTTAACAGATAGAGGAAGTGTTTTTGAGGTCAAAGGAAAGGAAAATTGACACACACTTCTCACTTTCCTTCTCTTTTATTATTTTTGGACTTTTTTTGCCGCTTTATTAGACAGAAGAGTGAAAGAGGAACAGAAAATTATTGAGGGAAAGAGAGAGAACAGGACCAGGACAGCACAGGCGCCCCTTTTCCACCGTAAGATTGCCTGTGCTGCTTCCACACATTTCCACACCAAAAAAAAAAAGCCTAGAAATTTTTTTTTTCAAAATTAGATTAATTAAAAAACTGCCTGGAAACAGGCAAAAACTTCTAGATCTGATAATAAATGTAAATATTATTTAATAAAAAATTTAAATAATAACAATAAAGAGGTATAAAATATTCTTTAAAATTGGCCCACCTAATACAAAATGTGCGCTACCATAAAGTACAATCATATTACTCTGGGTTGTATCCCCTATAAAAGAGGCTCTGGAGCTAGCCTGTTCAATATAAAAAGAGGCTAAAAGTTAGTCTAAACCCGAATTTGGAAGAATTTGGCAGTTAATTACCTTACAAACCTCAAATTGAAAGGCCTATTGTTTAAAAGCACAGCTATTTATGAATATCTTTTCAGATAATTTAATACTATTAGCATAGAAGTGCTAAAAACACTTAATAGTTCTCATACTTGGTAACTAAAAGATTGAGAAACAATTATAGCGAGTTATTCAGTGCAGCATAATCATACCTAATCAAACTCGGTTTGATATCACGCAACAGTACAACTAATTGACTGAATTACCAAGGAACATTAGGTGTAACTCTTTTAGCAAAACACAGGCTGCATCGGGCTAAAATAGACCTTAATTAACTTAAAGAATTTTTTAAGAAGGTAGGGCTCAAAACGAAACTCACTCAATATCCTTCTATTATGATGATATTTCAAGTCTGTGCTGCAGAGGACATTTGAATATCTGCCTGCTGTCATATTGAATGGTAATGCACATTACTTATGGAACACAGCACCATGTCCCAGTTCTCAACTATATCAGCAATGGCCACTGAGGAGACATGTCAAAGGAAACACGGCTTCATTCCCTGAGGTCAACTGGTGAACTCTTATTTTACATAATTTTTAAACAATTATGAAATGCCCTGACAAATTTAATATCGGAGGACTTTTAAAATAAACATCTCAACACTAAATTTTGCCACTAATTCACAGCAAAATCTTTTTACTCTTAAGTGTCCAATGATATGACAGATGTGTCATATTTGCTGTAACCTACCAGTTGAGAACCAGTGATCTATTTAAAAAATAAATAAATAAATTAGATTTAGCCAAGTATAAAAATGACTGGACACAATAATAGAGCTGTAGTCATTCTACATGATATTGTTAATGATTTCCACAGCATCCTTTTAAAAGGAAAACTTGTTTACAACTTAAGATTAACCAAAAAAAAAAAAAAACTCTTGTCTTTGAGATGTTAAACTCTGGCTCGGCCCAGAACAAACAGACTTACCTGGCACCATGGAGCGAAAACATCATTAAGATTTCGCTCTCATCCGAAGAACGGAAATAAAAGAGTGGGACAGCAAACAGAGAGAACGTATCAAAACTGTCTGATCTGATAAGATGCTGACAAAATATGGAGGCTTTGTACAACACAAGCAGACCTTAAGTAACAAGAAAAACAATCCGTCACGTAATAAGCACTGTTGTGAAATCAGGTGGGCTTTTTAGCCAGTCGAGACTATAATCAGACCAGAGAGGGCCATCTTACACCAGATCTGTGTGTCGAGTTAAGCAAACAGGCTTTTTCAACCTATTCCTTACAAGGAAAGTTGTGAGATTAATTGGTGTGAGCATGATAGAGTCATACTCGCTGTGTAAAGCCATGAGAGGGTAGTTTAACAGTAGTGCTCTCTGGCCGCTGGCTGAGCAGCTTTGTCACACTGCATTATTTAAACAACTGAAACCATCACTGATTTTCTCCTCCCTAAATATCACAATATCACAAATATCATCACATCTCCCAACTCTCATTGCATTTCACCTGTATTAGTACTAAAATAGACTAAAAGCCAAAAGTATGTTGACACAGGGTCATAAAATCAAGCATACAGCCATGTGATTGCCTAATACGATCTCTTTTAGAAGGTGCATCTTTTCTGTTCTATAGCATGTGTTACTTCTATCTTACTACTGATCATGTATTTTTACTATAACACCGTGTAATAACTACACGCGCCGCGACACGCGATAAAAGGTATCTTTTCCATGTTAATCGGAGTTTTTGTCCTAACTAGCCGCAATGGCAACACGCGAAATTTGTAATTTAGAAACGGTTTCTATTTCCGAGACGTCGCGGCTGGAACAACAACATACAAATTATATAACAGTAGATAATAACAGGTGATTGTGCTTTATTCAAAGTTAAATCTGTCTAATATGAGTTTAAATATAATTTTGTGTGACCTTATAGCCATACTGAAAGCAACAACAGATAGTTTACCTCAGATCTTGAAAATAAATTAAAGCAAAGATGTCCGTTAAAACGGTGAACTCACTGCGAACCAACGAGTGTATTCCATAACAAAGATGTTATCAGTCACTCAGTATGTACATTTAATTATGTTAAAAGCTTTAATATTTATTAGGGGTGCTCCGATCAGGATTTTTGAGGCCGGTCACCGATCGCCGATCACAGAAAGCAGTATCTGCCGATACCGACCACCGATACAGATCTTTTTAAAGCCTTCTTTTTATCATTTATAACTATTTATAGTGATACTCCAATCAGGATTTTTAGACATTTATTCAGGGCCTGAATTTCATTTTTGAAAATGGGGGGAATTCCCCTCTTAGGTGACTCTTGTGAGAGGAGAAGCAGCTTTCACACAGGAGTCCGCTACTGATCCGTGGCTGTTTACCACAAACACAACATTTATCCATTATTTTGATTTCAAATTCAAACATTGTCACTGAAAATGCTTTTTCAGCATTGCAATTCTTTTTTTACACAGTACTGTAATACAATCTTTGTATCAAATAAAATATTTTGGGGAAAAATTCTAGGGCAAAATAAAATTATAATTTTTTTCCCCTCGATATTCCAATATTCCACCATACAATAGTCTAATGCAAACCAGTTATACAGCAAGTGTGTCTTGTCTTCATCATGTTTTGGGAATTAATTATTAATTGTACAAAAACTCAAAGCCAGAGGCAAATTATTGATTTTAAAATATAGGGTCAGGTCCATGTATTGTTTTCTGGCTTCAAATGGTTTTCTAAAAAATAAATAAATAAATAAATAAAAATTAGATACATTCTAAAACATTTTCTAAGATCTATTTTCTACACCACTACCATCACCAGATGGAACTGCAAAAATCATACCTGTTTTCAAACAGGTTTCCCTGAACACTCCCCCCATTTGCAATTGGTTGGTCAAACAAATAGTCCCACCCCTAAACTCACACCATTGGTTCAGCCAATGCTGCTGTTGTTGGGCAGATTGAGGTGCACAAACAAACAGAAAAATGTTTTCATAGCGCCTCAGAGCCACAGTGTTTACATTTTTCAAGGGAAACAACATACAAATAGCTGTTCTGGGGAAAAAGTAAGTATATAAAATGACACACATCGCCACAGTTTAAGACAATAAATACAAGTAAACCATTTAGGAAGGTGACTCACCTCTGCTTGGAAGCCCTTCAGCAAAGGAGCTATCTGTTTACGCAAATCCTGAAAGACAAAAAAAAAAAAACAGACAAAGTTGAACTATTATTTCACTATATTAGATTCTGAGGCGTGTTTGAAATGAATAGACAGCAGATTTATTTTCCATGTAGCATGTGTGGAACTCAGGATATTGAGAGCAGACAATGCCAGGCATCTGATCACAGACGGAGAAAAATAACTGGGGAAAAAATACACAAAATGTATTCAAATGGATATCTTAATTTATCAAATGCCCAGGGCTGATTTTGTTGTCTTCAAAAGAGGAAAAAGCACACAGCCAATGCACGCACGTGTGTAAGCACACGCACAAATGCTCTCTAACACAAGAGTATCACCTTGTGCTGCTCCTGACTATGGGCAAAGGACAGTGTGTATGTATGCATTCGTACTCTCTCTCTCACTCTCTCCTGATATGCCCTCGTTTTTTCCCTTGCACAAGTTCTCCATGACTCAGTCCCCTTTACTGCAAAAACTGCTCATGCAAAAACAGCGAGAACAAAAAGCAAAGTGCAGAGCCACATGTATGCATATGTTCACTATTGCCGTACAGTTGATGCGAAAGATGACAATTAGTTCTCAAGAAAGATTTACAACTGTAATCTATTACTACATCTTGTCATAAAGTTACAGATTGCAGATTACAGTTGCTCTGAGTGATATGAAATTTTCATTTAAAAAGAATCATAAAGAGAAACAAAAAAAATCTCCTTGTGGAAAACAAACCGTGTCTTTGTTTCGAGTTCGGATGGCAGCGCACCTCCCTCCTCTTGCGGGCCCTTACAGTCGAGTAATTTTGATGCCGTGGTATTAAAGTATATCAGATTAAGATGAACATCAATGCCTCTTTCATTTGAACATAGGGTGGGTGTTTCAACATGAAATGACATTACACACGGCTGTGAATAAATCTCCGGGCCGGACAAAAAGCCCTCACATTAAAAGTCAGTATAGGAATGCCTACCACGCACAAACACATTACTGAGCGCTGGGGCCGAATAAAACGGCGCCCTGAGTGCTGTAATCGCCAGGACGCAGGCCATTACGCCACTGCGGCATAAAGATATACACATCATTACTGAAGCCGCTCGCATTTCATTAGCAGTGTAGGAGTCACCATAGCCAATATATTTAATATAATGGGCAAGACAGAATTGGATTTTACAGGAAAAGTAGCAAAAAATCCACCTCCTCAGTCCATCCACTCCAAACTTTCTTTATGGTTTCGTCAAGTGTTGAGTAATGATCAGAATATCAGACAAAGATAATTCATCTGAAAATAAAATTAGTAAATATTTTACTAATACACTTTGGATACACTTGTCTAAATTTAGGTTTGCACGATCTTAATAATATTTTAATCTAAAGATTGCTGCTTAAATGTCTCAAAATTAGTTTTGTAAGCAAATATAAATTCTATACTAAATTTCTTTAGAATATTAACATCTTAATTGAATATTTATATTATATTTATTTACATATATATATATATATATATATATATATATATATGGGTAGTTGACAAATAGGCAGTAAAAAATGCTTATTTTGTAAAAGACCATTTTTGAAGAAGAAATGCATATGTTTATGTAGTGTGAAGTCTGATCTTTGAGAAAATATAAAGGGTCACTAACTTCTTTCATTGGGTTTTTTTTTTTTACATTTTTACTGAACTGTACCATAAATTTGTCCTATGGTGTGACATAGCAAAAATTAAGAAAAAAAAACTCTTAATAATATATAAATAGCATGAGAGAGATTTATCTTCATTGTTAGACACCAATTTTCATATAGTGTTATTAAATATGAAATTATAATTAACAATTTTTTCCCTTTGACAATTTCAAGACAAACTTTGACAACAAGACAAACTTTGCTGTCATCCATTCAAAACTGCTGAAAATTCTACCATTTTAAGATGAGTGATATTTATATCTCCCCTACTGCAACACTCAACTGTTTTATTTAAGATATTTTGAGATAAAAAACAAATCTGTGGTTCTATTATGTGTCACACCATAGGACATAACATCACACAAAAGGACAGAAATGGTAGTTAATAAAGTATTTCTATTTAATTTTGAACATGTCAAAGGAGAAAGATTTTTTTTTTTTGATACAAACAATATCAACATGTTTTTTAAACAAAACAAAATAATTTTTTAATCAACAAAATTCAGTCTCTTAGTCAATCAGTATGTTACTGAATCTCTTCTAGCCCCCTGCTGCATGTGCGGCACAGCTAAGTATGATTGATATTCAAACTATATTCATTAAGATGTGATTCATTAAGTTCATGACCTCTAGACTGGACTATTGTAATGCACTGCTAGGTGGTTGTCCTGCATCTTCAATAAACAAGCTACAGGTAGTCCAAAATGCAGCAGCTAGAGTCCTTACCAGGTCAAGAAAATATGATCATATTACCCCAATTTTACAGTCTCTGCACTGGCTACCTATTAAGTTCCGTATAAG
>NW_015663491.1:233309-247906 GCF_001515625.1 Sinocyclocheilus rhinocerous
ACTCTCTCTCTCTCTCTCTCTCTATATATATATATATATATATATATAATTTATAATTTAGAATAGAAACTAAAGAAACTATAGAAGCTTTATAGAAACTAAAAAAATTTATATATCAGTTAGAACACAAGGTGTGAAAACAAAACAAAAAGGTGCTACTTTTTGTTAAACAACAACAAAAAAATGTAAGATAATAGTCTAACTTAAACGTGCGTTATTTAATAGTTTTGATGGCTTTACCTTTATTCTAAAATAATACATGAAGAAAATTCAATCCAAAACAAAAGTAAATGTGTCCTAACATTTGACTGTTATGGTTTTCATAAAAATATTATGCAAACTGAGTGAATATATGTAAATGTTACTCAAATAAGAAGGGGTGTTCACTTTTATTTGTTACCCACTAAATAATGTACCCAAATAATACTTTTTTTCACTAAAAATTTAGGATTTTATAAAAATTATTGTGCACTCATGATTAACTTAGAGTAACTTTTGCTACTGAATTATCCATTAACCTAGTTTATAATAGTATTTTTGTCATAGATTTTGATTATATTTTTTTGTTTGTTATTATTTCTTTATAATGAAGCTGTCTATATTTAGTAGATTGTGTGTAACATACAAAAGAGTGATGATTGACCTACACATTGAGGTATAGAAATTCTACACTCATTTAAAAAAAACTGCGCTGGTATCGGATCGATATCGGTATCTGCAGATACTCAGAATTTTTGGTATCGGATCGGTATCGGTTCTGAAAAAGTGGTATCGAGTCATCACTACAAATAAGCATTTTTACAAAGTTGTGTACATACCATTCACTGTAATCTACATTTTGTGAAAATTTGGGCTTCTGTACAAAACTAGTGACCAACAACAGTATAAATACTAAATCTTTACCTGTCAATAAATACAGTCACGGAACAAAAAAAAAACATGTTAACCACCAATGTTAAGCATTGTATACACACAACATGTCTGCCAGGTTGAATGCAATGAGCAGGTAACACAATGACAAGGTAAGACTGCCGCGAACAGCTGACGTCTGCATGTCTCACTCATGTTTGCAGAGAAAGAGCGCTGGCAGAGAGCAGACAGAAGTGGTGGAGGGTAGCTTTGACCCCACTGCACTCTTCATCTTCCCAGAGCGAGCAGCTGGGCCTCCGTTCCCGTTCTCCCGCCCGCACTGGCTACTGTACAGATGACATTTATGTAAGTGCCGCACCAGAGGGGCCCACGTGACCAGGAGGAAACATATCTCAACATCTGGTTTCAACATAATACTCGAGGCCTGGCCAAAAGAGAGTTCCCCTGCCCACTTTGAGCAGTACTCTCATACTCCATCTTTCTCTGCAGATGCAATCTGCCCGCATTCGTATGTAAAGACAGCAGCGCATAAAAGTACATTTATATTGTTAGCGAATGGATAAAAAGCTCGCAATAAAAGTAAATCTCCAGGAACCGGGCCAAGTTTGAGCATGTGCAAGTCGTTGTTAAATCCAGAGGGGTCTGAAGACGGAAACGCAATCTGTTGGAATACTGCGGCACGGAAAGAGACGGTGAGGTCAAAACGTGACATGACGGAAGCTTAACAGCTGAACGAGCAAAACCGATGCAGGCAAAATGCACCTCATGGATGACTGACAAGGGAAATTATAGTCACTCTCAAGCTATGAATCAAATATTTGGTCATTGTGAGATTATCAGCATCAGCTGATATCATGCACAATTTCGGATCTGGAATAATTTTAGTCATTTGAGTAAATATTGATACATACATCCCAATTGCTACAATTACATTGATTACAGTGTCATAAGATAATACAGAGTCAGAAATTAACTTAAGAGGAAATATTTGCCCCTTGAACTGATTTTAAGGGGCATTTTAACCTCTATCAGCACATAGTTTCAATCAAAAGCCACTTCATATTAGTTTTATATTTAACACTTGACTCAAATATAGATATCTGGCAACTAAAGGTCAATAATTTAAACAGAATATATGAAATATCAACAAATTTAAATAATAAATTATTAAAATAAATTTAACAGAAAGTACAATAAATTGCAAACATAATAAAATTCAATTCAATTCAATTCAATAAAAAGTTCTGGTTAATTTCTCATCATGATTAGCATTATAGATGAAGTATTTATAGCAATAATATCAATATCAGTCATTAGAAAAAAAAGAAAAAGCTAAAAAGAAAATCAAATTAATTAAAATTCAAATAAAAATTAATTAGTTAATTACTAAATCGGTCAACGACTGGAAAGTTACCTACAACACAGAGAAACAGACCTTTATATTTTGTGCAATAATGTTTAGGACTTTTTACCCTCCAAAGCAATGATCACATCCTCTAGGGGGCTTTGTGTGAGACGCTGCAGCCAATCACCCAGCAGAAACACATTCTTCCTGTGTCCCCACATCCAAAGCCACCTAAAGTCCCTGAAAGCTGTCCCCTGCATCTTTAAACCCGCCAGTTTGGCAGATTACACAGCTGCATGGGCCAGCCTGGTAAATTATTTACCATCAACGCGAGCCTTTCCCTCCTCCCACTCGCTCCATTATACAATGCATCTCATGCCAACTGGTCCTGGCACGCTAGCATCTGGCACTAGGGTGGCATTGCCTTAGTGGAGCCGAGCCAGGCCTGTTTTAAGCTGCTGGTGTCTACCGTAATACCATCTAAGCTCGGTAGGTACGGTGATCAACAGATAGGTTTAATCGTATCTGACTGACCGAGAGAATATACACGGGCGGATTGTGGAAAATTATGGACACCCATAATTTTCCTAAATCCTCCTTATGTATATTCTTTCTAGACAGATGCAGGTCAAAATCTGTTTTCACAGACATTCATGTTGCTTCTGCATAAAATGGAAATATTTTAAGCTGACGTAACTGCAAGATTTTTCCACATTGATTCCTGTGGAAAATTAGTGAAATAATGAATTTGAATTGAGTTGAAGCTGAGACTATTTTAGTTTCTCAATATGAACAGAAAGAAAGAATTTATATATGGTAAAATGAGTTAAATAAAGCCGAGAATACATTATTTTGGGTGCTAAAAACATGATTTTACAACATATTAAAAAAATAAACTTGCTTTGTAATGTCATAAATAACAGGCACTCAAATTTGTCTGGATTTCTACTGTATTTTTGTGCGGCAGATTCTTAAATCCAGCATTTTCAGTAAGATTGAAGCTTCAGTATTAGATTTTATACAACAGCAATGAAATAATGAAATAACGTTCAGCTCAGTGAATCTAGTTTTATGTTTTGGATTCTCCTGGAAAATGGCTACCGGCTTGTTCTGCGAGTCGTAAATCTAAAAAAATCCAGTGCTGGAAACGGTGGAAACAGGAAAGCACATGGTATTGTCTGTCCACTGGATGTCTTCTCTTGTCTTTCGCTGCCTTCTGGATGTAGAATCTCCATTCAACAAAGTCCAGGAGCATCACCCCGCTCGTTATTCAAAACTACACGGACACACACACACACACACACACACACTCATGCATAGAGAGCAGAGAGCAGCCATGATGGATGAGAGCAGAGTTACACTGATAAGAGAAAGGCCGTTGTGCCTCCATTATAGAGGAACACACACACTTCCAAACATTCTACAGCAAACAGAACTGTGGCATTTTACTGAAGGTGGCTGATACCAAAGTGCACCGTCAGCTTCTGTGCAAGAATCTGTAATATCAGATGTTTCCCAGGTTCTCCGTGTAAAAAGGTAAAAGAAAGGTACTTGCATACTTAGCATTAGTGATTTAAACAAACCTATAAGAATCCACGATTATTATTTAGTGCATCTGTGCTTACCTATTGCTCCCAAGTGTGTGTGTGTGTGTGTGTGTGTGTTTGCGTTTGTGTGCGCAGCTGTGCACGCATATCTGCGCGTGGGCGTGTCAGTGTCCCCTATTCTGTGCTCCCACACCCTTAAGGTCACAGTCAATTAAAGCAGAAGTAGAACAGACCCCAATCGCATTCAGACCAATTTCAGCTCCACCTTAAACCTTACACGCTCTCTTAACCACACATAAACACGAGAGGGAACCGTGCGCGGCGTAACCGTATAAATAAGAGTTGTTACAGTATGATAAAAAGAGAAATAGAGAGAAAATCGAGTATGTATGGGGGTGGAGGGCCCCTGTTGGTCCCCACAAGATGAATGCCCCCAGACGCTGGTCTGGTAATGAGGTCACGAAACTGTCAGACAGACCCCCAAACAAAGACACTGTGATCTAGGACCAGCCGGCCTCTCAGACACATAGTCTCTTGATGGAGGCTATCAATCACACACACACACACACACATCCTTTAATAATACACACCACAAACATCACAAATACTTTGACAATCTTACTCTAAACAAAGCAGAAATTGGCTTAAACAATACACTCTAAAAAATGCTGGGTTAAATACAACCCAGTGCAGTGTCCCAGAAAACCTGCTTTATTCGACACATGGTGAGCTCAGGTCACTGTAGGGCAGGAAAGGGTTAATGCAAAGAAAGCTGGGAAAAAAGAACTTTTCTTTAGCAATTAGTTCTGATGAGCAGGTTTGTTAGGCAGCAGCTATTGAAGGTCTATTTATAGAGATTGCTTCAGGAGAAAAACCTGAGATGCGGCCATGCAGATCAGAGGGAGAGGAGGATGAAAGAAGGGAAATGAAAGAGGAAAAGGGGGGATGGTGAAAAAAAAGGGAGAAAGACATGGCCTTCTGCCTCAGAGGAATGCAGGGCAGCCTCTATCTGGTGATGAAACAGTCTCGCAGCGAATGAGTGGACATATTGCCTGCCCCCTTGTCCACATGATGCGTTTGTTTGCGTTTTTCTGTATTTGGTTTATTTTTACATCACCTTGCTTGTGTCATAATGCCAGTTTGCACTTGTGGACACAGCTTAAAGCGAAACATGCAGTCATTAATTGACAGAGTGACTCAATACAGTGATTATTCATTCATTTGTGATGCGTTTAAAATTGTTCTCTCATTGACTATTCCCTATATAGGTGAATGACACATAATGAGTACCCTCATTCGTCCCTAATAGAAGTCATAAATAACATTTATTCAGTATATTCAACAATTACTATATATATATATATATATATATATATATATATATATATAAAAAAAATAAATAAAAATATAAAGGCTCAAGCGTTTATCTATTGAAATTCTACACTAGTTCAAAGTAGCAAAGCTGCATTAAATGATCAAAAGTGACAGTAAATACATATACAGTATATATATGGCACAAGGAGTGATTTTGAACACTAAGTCGGCGGGTCTGTGGACCAAACGTTACAGACGAACATGTGGGAATGAGTTGTCAAAAAAAAAAAGTGCCTACCAGCTTCAGGGTGCATAATTGTCAGTAGGGATGCACCGATACCGATACTGGTATCGGTATCGGGCCCGATACTGGCCTAATTGTCAGCATTCCTCTTAAAAGCATATTCCATGGAAACAGCCCCCCTCCACTCGCCTGAACCTTGTGAAAACTTTAAATAGTGTTTTATGTTGCACGATTATTTCTGCCTTGTAATTCTGTCAGAGGGTGGAGGGGGTCTCGGGCTCTGAAAATTACCTCAAATAAAACATGTGGTGGGAGGAGGCTGATGCAAGTGTCTCTCGGAAAACACAAAGACATTTCAGAGGACGCATAAAAGAGAAACGGACATAAACCGAGGACGAATGGGCAGGGTATGGTGAGAATCTGCTAGATTTAATCATATTGGATAAAAAAAAAAAAGTGGAGGTGGCATGAATTGTAAAACAATTAAATAAAGCTCAGAGCAACAGAACCAACACAGCACACACTTAATGCACATTCAGGTCACACGCCTGGATCATTCGGCAAAAAAAACGGAACGAGGTCCAACGTACGCCAAGACTATAAATATATACACACAACAATTTGTTACAGCTGAGAAGACATCTGTTTCACAGTGTCTGGACGCCGAGCATGAACTACACTGGCTGTTTAATATAAAACGTCAATTTAGTGGATAGGTTTTCAGGTCGTACTGATTCAAGATCAGTATTGAGATTGAGGGACAGAATTGCAAGGAGACTGCCAGCCCACCTCCCCGAGGAGAATCGCACAGCCCACAAATCAGTTTAATGTTTCACTGACAGCAATGGCTGTTCACAGGAGGGACCACAACTGTGCAAAGTCCCCCCCATCCCCCCCCGCTGCTGAATAAAGTGAAACTGAAGTCTGTTCTCCACAGACATTCAGACCGGAGGAGAGAAAACGCGGCTCTGTGTGCAAAGAAAGACAATGTAATCTGTGGACAGGAGGAAAGGGAGCGACTGTGTCTGGAAGGGACAAACTGTTTGTTTGAAGAGGATAGGCTGTGTTGTCTGTTAATGAGAGACTGTGTTTGTGTGTTAAATGGAGAGACTTTGAAGAAAAGAGACCAAGTTAGTTTGTAAAGGAGAGACTGTGTTAGCTTGTAAAGTAGGGATGCAGGATTAATCAAAATAAAACCGAAATCGCAATATGGCTTAGTGTGATTATCAACTTGCTAAGGATGTGATATAATTTTTAAAAATGCATCACGTGTTTCAGAGTGAAGTGCAGCACTGTGTTCTTTTACACGCGAGCAGCTCATGATCTGGTGTTTTCAGCATCTAAGAACGGCTCAGTTCTCACAAACTCTGAATTAACTCATCTCTGCATGTGCTGTGAGTTAGGGACAGTTATAACATGCATTTGGGAATGCATAACGCACCAACCATCTTCCCAAATGTGAAATGACAAGCATTAATAAACCAAATTAGAAGTTTTAAAGACCTTGGTAAAGTTCGACGGTTGCTTGAAAATGAATTAAGACAACCATCAATATTAGTATTGTAAGTTTACAGTTTTATAGTACTGTAAAAAAAAAAAAAAAGTATTATTAATAAAACAATTATAATTATTATTATTACAACATGAAATATTACTATGGTACCTTTTTTATTTGAGTATTTTGATTTTGCAGTAATTAATAATGATGATGATGAAAATCAACAACAACAACTATTATTATTATTATTATGTGAAGTATTATATTGCTTTTTTTTTTTGAGTATTTTGATTTAACAGTAATAATTAATAATGATAATAAAAATGAATAACAACTATAATAAAGACAATAATAATCATTATTATTATTACTATAATTATTATTATCATCACATTGATATACAACCACAAAAGTTTTGGCCAAACTGTGCAGCCCTACAAACAAGCACAGCACTGGATTGTGCAACAAATTGTTTCTTTTTGAAGAGGAGAGTCTATGTTACCCTGTAAAAGAGAAAACGAGTCAGCTATTAAACGAGATTGTTAGCTTGTAATGTACAGACTGTATCTGTCTGAAGAGGTGAGCCTGTGTTCATTTTTCAATCAGAGACTGTGTAAGCCTGTAAATGAGAAACTGCATTAGCTTGTAACAGAGATACAGTGTTAGCATGTAAAGAACAGACTGTGTTGCTTGTAGAGGAGAAACTGTGTCTGTTTTGAGGAGGAGAGAGAGTGTGTGCTTAAAAAATTGAGACTGTGCCTGTATGTGGAGGTCAGCGCACCCCACTGTAGCAGAGGGAGCGCACAGAGCGTAAACACATTAACGTCACTGTGCTGCTGTACGCTCGGCTGCATTCACAGACTCTGACTCATCAGGGCTGGAATGGGAAACAGAGGACACTGACAAGGGGGAGGCCCAGTGCAGTCACATACTAGCAACTGCCATACACTTGCAGACACATCATTAAACACACACACAAACATATCTATAAAATTATTTACATAAATTATTAAAAATAAATATATGAGATGTGTTTTTAGCTGATTCTTGAAGATGGCTAAGGATTCAGCTGCTCGGATTGAGTTGGGCAGGTCATTCCACCAGAAATTATAAGGATGACAAAATATATATATACCATATATTAATATATATATATATATTGTGTTTGTCTGCTGAGTCCTCTAAGTCCTCAAAATATGAATTATTACGCATTCTGCCATTTACACTAAACTGCATCAAAAACACGTCCAGATGACTGCAATTCAGGAAAAAAAATGATCATCTGGAAATCATCTGAAAAGGCTAAAACCTGAGAGTCTATGTCATGTAGTCCTGCGTGACATTAGAGGTTTACTAGATGGTTTTACGTTCCGTTACAACCATCACACTTTACACAGTCTTTCATTAGGGGGAGCTGTAAACGTCAACAGCCATTACTTCATCTCTGAGAGCAGAGTCACATGGCCGGCATGACATCAGTCAATGCTCCACACTGAAAACACACACACACCACACTAACTTACACCTTCGCCTGCCCATTTCTCTCTCACTATAAACAAGGTTTCTGCAGGTGCAAGCAGTCCAGTGGAAATTTCAGTCCCTGTTCGCCCATCGACAGAAACAATATTATCATACACAATAATGGCTTTTCTGTGTTCTGCAAAGCACAGATTCCATTACAGCTAAAAGCAAACAGTGATGCTGTTGAGTCATGCCCGTTAAGCGCTATAAATACAGACCTGCTCTGTGCTAATGGTCTGTAGCCTTGGCACCTCCAACCGCAGGTGGCAGATGGAGTGACGGGCAGAGACCCGGGCACAGGGCAGGCCGGATGAAGGAATGGGGCGGCCGCATCCATACATCTGAGCTCGCTTTCGGCATTGTCACTCAGTACTGGTGAAAAAATGGCAGCCACACCCAAATAAAGAGATGACAGGAATGATTGTCGCATTAGTCAGGCAGCCCTGACTGTGGGTGCTTAAAATATCCTGTGCAAACTGCTAAAATAAGTGTACGATTTAATGGGCCTTGGAAAAAAGAACACGCCAGATCTCATGTCACACCCATAGTTTAAGGACTGTTGAAAGGATGCTGTGTGTGTGCGTGTGTGCATTTACCTTAAAGAAATCATTTGTTTTAAAATAGTTAGAATAGAATAGTTTTAAAATGTACTCACCCTCAGGCCATACAACATGTAGATGAGTTTGTTTCTTCATCAGAATAGATTTGGAGAAATTTAGAATTACATCACTTGCCCACCAATGTATCCTTCTGCAGTGAATGGGTGCCGTCAGAATGAGAGCCTAAACAGCTGATAAAAACATCACAATAATCCACAAGTAGTCCAGTCCAAAAATCCAAGTTAAAACCCACCAATACATTTGTTTTGGATTGTTTTCACTTGATCTGTACATATTTCTCTCCTGATTCAGACAAAGCAACTTTTTCATTGGAAAAAGCAGTATTACGGATAGAGGACTTGTATTTTAGCCGGAGGCAACAGTTTGAAGTTAAAAATCTTGATGGATTTGTTTCTTACAAATATGCAGCTTTTCACTTCACAAGATGTTAACTAATAGACTTAAGTTATAAGCTGTTCGGACTCTGACGGCACCCATTCATGTAACGTTCATGTGATGTATTGCTAAATTTCTCCAATTCTGTTCCGATAAAGAAGCAAACTCATCTACATCTTGGATGGCCTGAGGGTGAGTACATTTTCAGCAAATTATCATTTTTGTGTGAACAACTCTCTTTAAGGACTATTGAAAGGACACTGTGCAGGTGTGTGTGCGTGCGCGCATTTACTTTAAGAACCGGTAACCCAAGTCAGACAAAGACCTCTGAGGTACATTAATCAGTAAAAGTAGGTCTCTGTTAGGACATCTAACACTGGGGACCAGGTGATTGAGACTGGGGCCCTTCAGAGGACGGGCTTCCGGAGGTTACCATGAGCCGCGGCGCTGAAAAGCACGGGACAGGCGAGCCCAGTGTTGAAAAGCAGTAAGTGGATCTAGGGTTAATGGTGTCTGTGCATGTGTGCATGCCTGCCTGTGCGCTTTTACACATGAAGAGCGTCTTTACGAGTGTGTAGAGCGTATGTTTAAGTGTGCATGTTTCAGCGTGCATCCGAAGGCGTCTGACAGCACAGCCCTTTGCTCAGGAATGATGGAGCACAGCCTGAAATCTGATCAGGCTCCCAAGGCCGGTACACTGCCCACCCAAGGAGATGAAGATGAGTGTGTGGGTTATCGGGTGCTTGCAGACACTAAAACCCACAAACAAACACACATACACATTCACTGCCACAATAATATGCTGTTTAGGCAGCCTAGGGTTGCGAAAACAACCCCAAACAAAGACTATAAGTGTACTTTTGACACTAAACAATAACGCAACAGTGCATGTATTCGCTTTCGAAGAATATACGTATTCTTTTTGCTCTACAAACAATAGTAGAAATTTTCTTTGTATAAGCACAAAGAACATATATGTGAACGACATATAAAGGATCTTTCATAAGCAAACATTGACTGTATTGATTTACACTCAGCTGAAGAGTAAGAATCATACGATAATTTAAAAAAAGTATATATGCGATAACTAACAACTGTAATCTAGTATTTTCTAATCAAACCCAACAAAATGACATTGTTAAAAAAAAGCGGATGGGGGAAAGGCTTAAGGCAATGTGTGTGTCAAACTAATTTGAGATTTTTTGCATTCAGTGGCTTAATGTAATAAAAACAGACAGGGGAATTTATTTTCCATATATATCCAGGCTCCCATCTAAGATCTTCCTAGTCTTGGGGACATTATAGGATTTAAAGGGATAGTTCGCATAAAAATGAATCTTTTCGTTCCAAACCTTATGACTTTTACAAAATAGAATAAAAAATATAATTGGATTCAGTGTCGTTTTGGATCCCAATGACTTTAGTTACATGGGCAAGAACAGATCTTCAAAATATCTTTTGTGTTCTTCAGAAGAAATACAGGTTTGTAAGGACACGAGGGTGAGTGAATGATCACAGAAGTTTTATTTTTGGGTGGACTATCCCTTTAAGGCTTGATTTCTGACCGCAGGACTGTGAATTGCAGGGTTTTGAAAGGATCGCTGGGGGTTGCAAAGGCTCGGCTAACGTGACCAATCTGTTGTCGGCTAGGCCGCTTCGAGAAGACAGATTACTCTTCTCCAGGCAGCTCAGGGACAGACGAACCCCCAGAACTCCAGAGGGAGGGTTCCCATTCCGGCTCCTATTCCCATTCCTTGTCCCATTCCTGTCGGCTCTAATGACCCAGTGCAATATCTCAGCACAAAGGGATTCTAAACAAGGAGGGAAAATTATATTCAGCCCTAGTTGTGCGTCTTCCTACAGACTCAGAGGGCGCAGTGTCAGGTTAAGGTACTCACAACATGCTCAGTGATGCATTCTGATGGGGAAATAAATGAATTCTTATGACGTCACAGAAATTGGCTCATTTTTGAATTTTCAAATCCGTAATAAAGTCACCAGGTGGGCGGTGATAAATTAGACTAAATATTATAAAACTATGAAGGAGTCAGCATTTGTTTTAAAAACTACCAATCAAATACAACCAAGAGAAATTAAAGTGGACTCGCTTTGAAATGTGGGGTAGCGTGATTCATAAACACAGACACAGTAGTCAGAATATCCAAATGCATAACACTCAGCAAAGTCAAGTGGTGACTATCAGACAGGAAGCTCTGAGGAACAGCCAATCAAGTCAGCTGAGAGAGACAGGAAGTGGCACACAGTCAAGCCCCATCAGTTCCATTCCAGTCTCGTTCCCGCTTTGGCTGAGCAGATGGATCAAATCCTACAGGCACAAATACAATGAACCAGTACATTAAACAAGTGCTCTCAACCTCACACAAAAAAAAAAAAAAAAAAAAAGGGAAGGGGGAAGGGTGATAAACGAAATATTAAAACAACAAATCTGAGGTTTGTTTTTGCTTTTTTACTTGACTTTTCTTCCCTTGACTCAGCTCTACTAACCTGTCAGGAGGAGATGTATAGGCACTAATGCTAAAACCCCACCATGAACCTGAAGGCTACGCAGAGAGACAGATATCCCTGACCCGTCTCTCCCACACAAGCCTTTAGTAGGTCAGCCCCTCTTCAAGGATACCATGTAAAAGCAAATCACCTCTGACAGAACACAGAAGAAATGTGAACATTTTTTTTCTGAAAATGCAGGATGTTATCACATTCAAACATATATTAAACAAATGTATTCAAAAGCTAGGCATAAATGAGCCAATAAAACTCCATACAAGGTCCATTATGAACATTATGGCAATATATATATATATACTATAATTCAAGTAAGTTTTGGGGTCAGTAAAATATTTGAATATTTTATTTGAATAGTTTTTTTTTTTAAATAAATCTGTTATGCTTACCTGAGCATTAACCTGAAATACAGTAAAAAAATAAAAATAAAAAAAAAGTAAATATTACTAGAATTTAAAATATCTATTTATTATTTTGAAATGTTTTAAAATGTAATTTATTCCTGTGATGGTTAAGTTGAATTTTCAGCATCATTACTCCAGTCTTTAGTGTCACATGATCCTTCAGAAATCATTCAAATTATGTTGTTTGGGGCTTAAGAAACATTTCTTATTATCAGTGTTGAAAACATTGTGCTGCTTAATATTTATGTGCATACTGTGTCTATTTTATCAGGATTTTTTGATGAATAGAAAGTTCAAAAGAACAGCATTTATTTGAAATAGAAATCTTATATAAATGTCTTTACTTTTGATTAATGTAATGCATCCTTGATGAATAGAACTGTTCATTTTTATAAATTTTTTTTTAATCTAAAATACCACCAAAATAACTTTCAAAATAACTTTGAGTAATAAACATAACATGCATATTTTAATATTACATTCACATCTAAACAAAAATACAAAACAAAGATAGATTATCATACTTAAATTGCTGTTTAAGCCATGTTGCAATTCCAGAATTCCCGTTTATGAAAATAGCAACCAAGTTTCAAATATACACAAAATATTGAGAAAGAGCATGACTAAACATGACTGAAACTCTGAATAAGATCTGTTGAACTAGGTAGACTAAGCGTGTGCAAACCTCCCACAGGAAAACTCTGCTGCTCAGCGGTTGCTCTTTCATAGTTCAAGAGACTTAATAAAGTGTTCAGTTTTGTCAATATTAAGTATACTTATTTAAGTATCAACAATATTTCAATGAGAAATAAAAACAAATGAGACAACAGTAATGAGAACTGTTTGCGCTCATATTGAAATCTCTAACTTTTGAGTGCAGACGTTCATATCTTGCCCACCCCACAGATATCTTCTGAAAGTATAGCAGAGACACATGCAAGATTACTAGGCAATTTTCTTCAAGAAAAAAAAAGTAATGGAAAAGTCTCCTCATTTAATCTCACTGCAGCCTAGAAGAAACAATTGACATATATAAAGAAATATGATCTGTGATTTTTCTTTCCTACATTTCATCGGTCATGTATGAATATAGTGAACTGCTCGGGTCTACAAACCGGATATGTCGACCCCAGACCTCACTGGATTGTACCTCCCAGCCCCCCGTGCCTCCATTACAGTGTCAACATCAAAGGCATTTTTCAGTGTGCTAGTCACACAATGCTCAATTTTAACATTTTAGGTGTTTTGTGTATGTTAACTTGTTTATGGCTTATGCATACTAAAAATCAATATAAATTTCACTCAAAAATGTATTATTAAAAAGTTACAGCTGTCATATGAATTTCTTTGAATTTTATTCCATTTTAATTCAGCTTTCTTAAATTCAAGTTACAATTCAGCATCCTGCATCAACTTGGATTCAAACTGGAATTTATAAATCAATAAAATCTCAATTTAGTTCTAAATGGCACACAAGACTGTTGATGATTTAAACATCAAATTAAGTCAGTATGCAATCAAAATTCACCATATTTAATTTATTAATAAACATTTCTGATCTTAGGAACTTTTCATCACTGAAAGTAAAAAATGTCTTTCATCTTTCAGTGCAACTTTCCTTCTCATCTGAAGTTGCCAAACATTCGTCATTTTCAACCCCTATGCTCCAACCACTATACATTTTTGTATATGAATATTGTTTAACTTAAAAAATGCCACATTACGGATATAAAACAGCTTGCGAACCCTTCATGTTCGCTTTAAAGAGTGTACATAAAGAGCAGGTATATTAGCACTGTGTGGTTTATTCACCATCAAACGCTCAGCGTAAACTTTATCTCACTAGAGATACACAAACACACACAAATACACTGTAACAAATTCAGTCCTTGGTAAATACCCTAATGTCGTGTTACGAATGGGACGGCTATAATTAACAGTGTAAGACGCCAGTCTGCCAGCGTGGGCGGCGTGCCAGTGGATCAGCCCTAATTACTGTATTCATTTTGTCAGGACCATTCAGTTCACAGCTCTCTCTGACCAGCCCTGGCAGCCAATGAAATCTCTGGACACTAGCATCGCAACGTCCAGAGGCCAACCAGCCGTCCCTTTAAGGCAACATCAAAGCCAGTGAAGGAGCAAAAATCAAAATGGCTGACACACACATACAACAATCAAAACGGCAAAAAAAAAACTGACTCAATTCAACTGACTCAATGTTCTTTGTAGTGGCCTTTGACGCTGAGAATCAGCAGAAGAAACATCAGTGCACATGTAGGCAATATGATCAAAATATAGTACAAAAACAAAAACTTTTCTTAGATCACCCGAAGAAC
>NW_015663491.1:247935-263330 GCF_001515625.1 Sinocyclocheilus rhinocerous
ATAAACTCAAAATATGTGAGCTAGAGGGGAGGGAATGCACATGACCTTATGAAAATATTTCCATCATGCAGGCAGCTCTGAATATAATTTCAGCGCCGACACACTGGTCTCTTTCAGTCTCCATCACATCCTATTTAAAACTCCATCTAAATGAGCACGCAAAAGCTAAACGAAAATAGGGCCAAATGTGGCGGTTGTTTGGGTTAAATATTTATGAAAAAAGACAAAATGAAGTGATCTGTGGCAAATTTAACGGCTGCTTAGGATTATTTATTTCACAGGTGCATGGCGAGGAAAACACAGACGTTATGTAATCGGCTGGAAAATAACGGGTCATCCTAACAAATCCCTATCTGTCACATTGACATCACATAGCGGACAATAAACGTTTCAACCTGCATCCTGAGGCGAAGCAGAACCATGAAGGAGCTACATAAATAACTAGTCAATAACAATTAAACAACAACAGTGCAACATTAGTGGACTGAAAATGGAAACGGATATGGAGAGACAGAGAAACAAAAATGGCAATTCATCAGTCTAAATATATACAGACAAGTTCTGAAAACTTTAAAGGGACAGTTCATCCAAACATGAAAATTGTGTAATTATTTCCTCATGTCTTTCCAAACCTGTATGATTTCCTGTTTTCAGTGGAGTACAAAAGAAGAAATTTTAAATAACATACTGGTCACTCTTTTCTAGGGACTGGAAGTTTCAAGCTTCAAAAAGGACACAAAAGCACCATAAAGTATCAAAATAAAAGAAAAAAGGATAAAAAAATCCAATTCATGAACAATTCATTTCAGTCGGTTTCTCACATCAAGGAGTCATATGGCCTCAGAAGAGTTTGCACACAAGCAGTTTCGGACTATAATTATTAAACTTTTGTCATTCTGTAGCTTTAAATCCCCAGTAATCATTTACTTATGTTACAAATATTGATTTTATGATATTCAGCAACAATATCCTAATTTTCTGATAAAATTCAGTTTCTTTTCAAGGAACAAAAATGAAATGATATTAAAAAGATGATATTAAAATGATATTCATTTGGATGACACACTTAAGGTGTGTTCACACTTGTAGTTTGGTTCATTTGGTCTGGACCAAAAAGGAAAATTATACATTTGGTCCTGGTCCGCTAAGCGTTCACATTGGCATTTTTGACACCGAACCTAAAGGCATAGTGATACGTTCACAACCTGACTGGTCAGCTTGAATGACGTATATATATCGTGACGGTACTCACCGAACACCCCAAACAAAAGGTGCATTGACTTAAAGCGGCGCTGCTCCACGTTTGCCCTCTGCTCATTTTGTTTTGGTTACACCGCGTCTTCAAATCATGTCACATAGCGTTGCATTGCATCTCGTCATTCCTTCCTGTTTTTGGTTCGTTTAGAAGTATTTGGTCCGTGTTGCGTTCATATATAATTCGAAACCACACCAGAGTTCGTTTGGAAGCGGACCGAGACCCATCTTTTCAGCGGTCTCGGTCCGCTTGTTTGGTGCGCACCAGGGCTCGGATGGCAGCGTTCAGACATGCTCAAATGAACAGCACTAACAGAGCAATCGCACCAGGGTTCGTTTTAATCGAACCAAACATGCCAAGTGTGAACGCACCCTTAGTGTATATACTTGTGTGGCAAAATACAAAATACTGTATTTTTAAAAATTTTCATTATATTATATTGTATTATTATTAATATATTTCACAAATGTTACACATCAATGCATCAACATTTGAATTGAATAGTTTTGGAAGGCATTTATGATACTTGAATTGTGCTTTTTTTTGTCATTATGAAGCATTATTATACTCAAAAACTCTTCAGTTTTTTTGTCAAGAAAGTTTAGTTTTTTTTTTTTGCTCCTTTAGCTAGAGGAACTTGATGCAAATTTCTGAGTAAATTAAGCACAAACATCCCAAATTAACATAAAAACTGCTGACACAACAAAGTCCACTGAGGTTAGACTACGGCTTGCCCTGTGTCTAAAGGAATGGTACAGTAAGGTAGCCATAGCACATTAATTCCACATCCAGTAGCCCAGTCATTAAGGTAAATTTCCAGCTTCCCTCATCAGAGATAGAATTTCCACCTCTCTGACTGAGGCCCTTGATGTCTTGCACCTTGGGCACCGGGCAGAAAAGCACTCGGACTGACTTTTTTTTTTTTCTTTCACAGGGTTCACAGAATCTCCGAACGCGTGGCCTCCCAGCCAAAACCCCCAGCACGATTAATTTAGTAACGGGTTATTAAGCTCAGACATAAATTGCAGCCCAGGACATTTTAAATGGAAAAGGGGGACTGATTTATTGAGGCTCCGGAGACAAAACAGGTTTTTTATTTTCCGTTTATTCATCGGCACTCTCTGGGAGTGGTAACTCTCGAGGAATTCACGAAACGAGAGGCAGGAAAGAGGGAGCGAGAGGGAGGAGGGCAGGAGGCGACGGCAACCGTGATCAAAGATATCACTGGCCAGAGCACCACGGTGCCCTTGAGTTCTCCACACTACAGATGGGTTGGCAGAGACTTCTCAAAACCAAACATGGCGAGGAATTATACGGATTTGCTGTTTGGAGGATTGGAGGCACCTGTCTGAAATTTTCACAAAAGCACTCTTATGCTGATAAGGATATTATAAATCAAAGACTAAAAGAAAAGCCCAAGGTTATTTTGAACTCCAGATGTCTTCTGACAGCTGTCTGATGTCTCTTTCTCTTACTTCTTTGCCTTGATTACTAAATCTTGCACTGTTCTGACCCATTATCAATTGACTTCAGCGCGATACTAAATCGAGACAAATAAACAGCAAACAAATAAACAGCCTCAGGTATAAACAGATAATTCAGTAATTCTAAATTAATTTCCATTTATTTAATTAACATGTTAACACATTCAGTTATTTTTTTAAGGAACGAAAACAACATTAAAGTAGCATATAGAATCTATATGAGATTTGTATGAAACAATGTACATTTATAGTTATTAATTTATAATTTATTCATTTATATTATTTTATTTTATAGTTAAATTATATTATATATTGTTTTCTTATTATTATTATTTTATTAAATCAGTTGAAATTTATAAAAGAAAATTACTTAATATTAACATGTATATTAATAAAATGTAAATATATATAAATAATATATAAAAATATTTGTTAAAAAAGGCAAATCATTCTAAATTCTGCTCTTACATCTTACCTGGATTTGATTTACAAATAAATTTCATAATGAAAGAGTCAAAATCGATAAATGCGTTAAAAATGTCATGCATCGATATGCGAGCGAAAACTAACGCTCCATGGTATTAAAGATTTAGAGTCTGTAAATACTATAGTATGAAAACAAGAGTCTATGAACATTATCATGTCCACACATTAAGAATAATCTTTCTGTTTCAAAACAGAACAAACATCTGATAACCATCCTGATCAAATGGTCGTGAGGTTCTCCTACTGTCAGGACACGTTTGTTTCAGAACTCTATCAGATCAGAGACGGTTTTCAGTAAATAAAGAATCACTGATCCTTACTGTCTTGCTAACATGCATCGTCGGTTTTTCCCCTGGAAGATGACCTCACAGACAACCCTATGGTCTGGACACGACCGTCCACGCTATTCATGCAGACCAAGTATTCCCTAAATGGATAAACCATAATATCCTCTGGTTTCTCTGCTACCGACCTCTCTTACAAGGCCATGCCGAGCTTCAGACAAGTGCAAAATCAGAAAAATAATCTAACGGCGCGGCCATGATCTAGAACTCAAGTGGAACAATCGTAATAACAAGAACGCAACTCTACAGGGTGCATGTTTAAAATCCTGTAAGCAGTCAAAATGGAGGCAGAACGCAAGCAGGAGAAATTCAACTGATTTGAATTGCTGAAACATGGTGCTTCACAGGTACCCATGAGACCAGGATGTGCCGGTCCAGACATATGACAATTAGGTGCTCAAATTCTCCTTCGCTCCACTACCTTTGAGCTTCCTATCATTTGGAAAATCGTCTCTCACTCCATTTCTCGCTTTTGCTCACCTCTGGAGTATCCTTCTTGAACTCGCGGCTTTGGTCAATGAGTTTTTTCCTGGACTGCTCGCTTTCATCCTGTCTGTTGGCCAGGGCTGCGGCGGTGGCATCCAGTTCTTTCTGTGGACAAATAAGGGAAACGATTCAGATGAGGTTCCAGAGTAACGGTTTTGGTAAATAAATGACATGACATCAGCGAGTCGTTAAAAAAGTGAGTAAATATCAACCTTGGATTGACAGAATTTGCAATTATTTCAGTTTTTGGATTATCAGAACCGATTTGTCTTCCATGTGACCATCAGATTTGAAAGGAAAAAAGTCAAATGATAATTTTCCTGTTATTTACTCGTGCCAACTTTGTTCCAACAACCACTGAAAAGCACTGAAGGATCATTGAAAAGAACCAGCTTATCCAAATCGGACTGAATAAATCAAGTTGGATTCAAAATGTCAACTTAAGAACCAATTCATGAATGATTTCTTCAATTTTAATTGTGAATCAGAAATGAACCATTTCTTTCAATTATGAAGCACTGACAAGAACCAGTTGATTTGATTTAGTGAGTTGGATTCAAAATGTCAGCTTAAAAACAGATAAGTGAATGAATTGCTCAGTTTGATCAATGAATTGTGAATCAAATCAACTGATTCACTGCAAAGAAGCGGTTGATTAAATTTACAATTTGAGTTAAAAGTTTCAGTGAGTTGGATTCAAAATGTCACTTTAAGAATCGATTTGTGAATGAATAGATCAGTTTGAATTGAAAAACAAAACAACTGATTCACTGAAAAGAACCAGTTGATTTGATTCACAATTCGAACTAAAAGTGTCAGTAAATTGGTTCCAAAAGTCAACATAGGAACTGATTTGTGAGTGAACTGCTCAGTCTTAATTGTGAATCAAATCAACTAATTCACTGAAAAGAACCAGTTGATTTGATTCACAATTTGACTAAACGATTCAGTGAGTCAACTTAAGAACTGATTCAAAAATTAATCATTCAGTCCGAATTATGAACTTGGCACCACTGTATGAAGAGGTTAGCAACAGCTTTTTTTTGTCCACAAGCAGAGTCATCGACCTCAGACCAATCGTGTTCGCCAAAACCGAAAGCTGTAAAAACAATACAACAGAACCTTCTCGCCACACATCACGTCTATTTTGCAGGAAACACGTGTTTTATAAGGTGTGGGAATACTGCTCGGTTTGCACCTGCAGGCATACTGTGGCTATAAACCTCTTGCTCTGACTAGCCAATCAGATTCCCAGGAAAGTTGCGACAAACACACCGCGATTGGCCGCCGCATCCGTCAGTCACCCACAGCGCGCTGCAGTCCCACCCCCGGTGGGCCTCGTGAAAAGTCAGCAGTCTGCGGTCCCTGCCGTCCCACTCTTCTCCTCTCAACAGCAGGGAGCTGAGCTAAAGAATATCGTCTGACATCTGGGAGCCAGATGCTGGGAACAAATCAACTTAATTAGGCTGAAACTCTTTGCACCAGACTCCCCAAACCTCCAACACAACAACTGGGGGGCTGAGTCACCACAGTCTCACCCTAGTTTTACTCTCCTCTGTTATTATCACCTCCTCCTTCCACACAGGAAGACACATGGCTCCGCAAAACACTCCGACGGAGCGTCGTTCGGCTAGTCTGGCAAGGTAAAAGCACGAGGGCTGATCTCCAGGGACAAATCTGGTTTAAAAATTCCTTCCCTAAAGATGGGTGTGGATCACTGGTTTCTGGGTCAATGGGACATGTTTTAGATAAAAATGTCATGCTATTTAAGTGGGCTATGGTTCTGGTCCTCCTAAATGGCTTGTTATTAATACAAGCGGTGAGACCGTGACGGAAATAAACTGTGACATAATGCGTTTACTCTAACAATGCACTGACATGAGCATTATTAAGGGTAGCCTATATACATTACCTCTACGTAATCATGATATATATATATATATATATATATATATATATATACTTGTCTTAAACCATAATGCGATTTTTATGGTCGTGCAGCCAAAATTACAGAAAATATGAATCATAATACAGGAAAGGTTGCACTTTTAACTTAGGAAACCATATGTGAATGAATCATTTTAAACTGTGAACCAGATCAAAGTTTTCAAAGAAAAGAACCTGTTGATTCGATTCACAATTTCAACTAAACGACTGAGGTGGATTCAAAATGTCAACTTCAGAACTGATTGCTAAAGCCAGTGAAAATGACAAGAAATATGAATCATAATACACCAAAAAATTGCACATTCAACTTAGGAACCCATCTGTGAATAAATCATTCTGAACTGTGAACAGGATCAAGGGCTCATTGAAAAGAATCTGTTGATTTGATTCATAATTTAAACTAAACGACTGAGTTGGATTCAAAATGTCAACTTCAGAACTGATTTGTGAATGCAATCATGATATATATTCTTGTCTTACACTATAATGTGATTTTTTTTAGGTTGTGAAGCCAGAACTTCAGCAAGTATGAATCATAATACAGCAAAGGCTGCGCTTTCGTGGCTTAAGAAGGTACTTCATTGAAGTATCAACTTCATCTCCGATGTTTCTCCTAAAGGTCCTTGGGAAAAAGGTTTGTTAAAATACTACAATGTGATTTTTAAGGTTGAGCATCCACAATTGCAGTGAATATGAATCATAATATATAATAAAGTTTAGCAGTCTCAGATGTTTTTCAAATTCCTTGCGGAAAAGGTCTACGACAACTGTTGACACACAGAAACAGTATAAGGCTGTAAAATTAATGTGCATATAATAGAGCAGATTATTTGGTTTCTGAAGAATCATATACATTTTTTAATTTATACAGAGATCTTTTGAGCACAGTTTGAGACTGTCTCGCTTGAAACTCACAAGTTTCCTAGGGTCTTTTCTTCTCAGAGACTTAATAAAAACTCTCCATTTAATCTTGCTGCTGTCAAAGAGAAAGGTTTGAGATATTAAAGAGCATGATTTTTCTTTCTATTGGTATCAATAGTGCTAATGCCCCCTGGGGTATTCCATCCAACCCCCCTGGTGTAGTTCAAGGAAGCCCTGTAGCCCTCCAAAGAGAGTCGTTTATATAAAGTACCAAATTGTTCCCCATAATAGCTTTATAATTTTCCTAATGGAAGAATTCTGCTGGCTCAGGCGGCGGTGCTTGTCTTAGTTAATTTGTTCGGTAGTAAACGCTGATGGAACAGATTACAGGGCTCCCCAGAGAGCCAGGCCCTGCCAGATACTATCAGCTGCATATGCAGCAGGGAAACGTCAGTGAGGCCTCTCTCTCTCTCTCTCTCTCTCTCTCTCTCTCTCTCTCTCTCCCTCCCTCCCTCTCTCTCTCTCTCTCCGTATAGCTGCTGTTTTCCTATCTTTCTCACAGGCCATTACATTTCCTCCCCCCCCCTCTCTCTCTCTGTATAACTGCCAGTGTCGCTGTGCCACAGAGCACCTGAGCACTGGAGAGGGTCAACAGCTCAGAGGCAGTCAGGAACAGATAAAAACAAAGCAAGACTCTACACAGGTGAGAGGGGACGGCAGACACACTTCTGCCGTGGGTGCTGTACTGTAACTAAAAATGGCGGATATAATTCTGAACAATTGGGTTTATAATTCTGTTAGCAGGAAAAGCTGGTTAAGTGAACTAAAATAAAAATTATAATACTAATTGTAGATCACATTCCTGGTCATATTTGCCAGTATTTATTATTCCGTAGTTAATAACCATCAAACTATAATAACTTGCTCAGTCTCTAAATAAATTTTTTAGTTTGGATGACATCACCAAGACCTCTTTTTTTTAACCCTATTCTTCCAAACTGGTTCCACTCTGGACACTATTCTTGATTAAGTGCATTCGCAATGGACAGAACAAAGTCTGGTCCTATTTTTTTCTTATTGTTTCTTAGTGTTGCAGGATATACGAAAATAAAATCAATAACGAGATATGGCTTAGATCGATCACAATTATTAAATCATGCATGCTGTGATTTAATTAAATAATTATAACCACTGCAGGTTTCAGAGTGAAGCGCTGCACTGTTTATTTACCGTTAACCAAGCCCCTCTAAGATGCTAAAACACTTTATCATGAGCTGCTTGAGTGTAAATAAACACAGTGCTGTGCTTCACTCTAAAACCTGCAGTGCATATAAATATCAAAATAAAAGTTTGATGGCTTAGCATTTGAAAATGAAGAAATTAGGATGGAATTATTAACACTAATTTTACAGATGCACTATTTTTTTTTTTTATTAAATATTCTATTTTTATTATACACTACAATTGTACTACTACAAACAGTTCTTATTTAAATATTTGTATTAAATTAAATTGAATACAAATTCAATTTTATTAAAAATAATTATATTAAATGGGGCAAAAACTGTGGAAATATTGACTTTGAAAAGTGAAAAGACTTTATGATTGCTGATAGAGGTTTGAGTTGGTTCTTGTAAAGAGTAAACCCAAGTGTGAACACCCAAATCTATCAAGTTTTTCCCTAAATTTTCAGCCCTAAAAGGATGGTTCACACGCAAAAATGTCTTCAGAGTGAAAGTGATTTTTCAACTTTTTTTCATTATTATATTGCACAATATATATAATGTAAACTGTGTTAGTTTTTCCCCAATATCATGCCCAATATCATTGCACTACTGATGTTGCAAATGCATGTCAGAGCATGCACACTAACAAACAGATAACATCAACAGTTTTAAACTCTTTAAAGTCAACACAAAAGTCGCACCGAGACGACCTCTTCACTGTCCTTTAAAAATTTTTTTAAAAAACCAAAAATAAAACAACAACAAAAAAAAGTTTGTCCAGTGTACTTGAGTAAGCTGAACAGATTTTACAGTTTGAGGTTTTGTATAGCTTGGCCTTTAATCATTTGGTCTAAAAAAAGGTGACCTGATTTCTGAAGGGTATGACTTTATACTTAAGTGAAAAAAACAATAAAGGCAAGAACGTGTATGTGTGCGTTTTGAAAGGCACCAACGGCTGCCATTAGGCACAGATAGAGCTAATCTATTTTTACGCCAGCATAGCCATTAAGCCCTTTATCAAAGTCTTTGCTATTGCTGCTACCATTTATAACAAACCTGCTTTGTGTGAGCAACTAATCTCAATGCAGACCCGCCGCTTTGAGCTCTGACTCTGTGTATGCTGCAGTTGGGTCTGTTAAACACCTACGCCAAAGATTTGGCAGCAGAAGTGTGAACTTAACCTTGTCACGTCACGAAAAGAGATCCCTCGACATTGTGTTCAAGTTTGCGACCTCTAAAGCCTGAATAATGCATTTGACCCCTTAACGGATGCTTTGGAGTTAGCCAGAGTAAAAGGACGGGTGCAGTGCCACGGATGTGTGACTTTACCAACAAAATGAAGAAGCATATTAACATTGTTTTCACATAAATGGGTCAATGTGCCCTCACACCTGAAGTGCCTGTCCTGTGAGCAACAATTTAATTGCTCCTCAGAGAGTGAGAACCAAAGAACAGTGAGCAGAGGGAAACTTGACCCTATGAAATCAACATTAAAGTTTTGTTAATATAAGTAACATTTAACAAATAATATCTATGTAAATATATACAATCTTTTCCCTCCAAGAAAACGGATGAAAAATATTAATGACTCAACCTGTACTATAGATTTTCGTCCAATCAAAAGCTCTCCAGAATGAAATGTCCCTCCCCCTCAAACCACCTGCAACTGACTAGCCAAGTAACAAAATATGGCTCATAGCTGTGATGTATCTGAATTCTATTGGATATTTAAAACAAAATATGATAAACCCCACCCAAACCCACTATTTCAACTGGAAACAAAAAAGAAACCTTTCTCACTACACAAGAGTTTGGTTTTAGTAGAGTAGCTAAGCTAAGCTAACTAAAAGTGGCAATACTACTAACTTTAAAAAGTCTTAGAAGTGCGAAAGCTTCATTCGCACACCTGCAATGATTCACTGATCAAATAAACAATTCAAATCATCAAAACAATGATTCAGTGATTCATATTAAAGGAGTCAAATCATTACCACATGGCATAATGTTTTTGTTAAATATCTCTGCAGAAAAGATGTATGAAATATGAAGCTGAATATTATGCAAACTTAACTTAAACATAACCTAGATCTTAAAAAAAAATAAATAATAAGTATTAAAAAAAGATTTCTTAGGCTAAGAAATGTGATGTGACAACTTTTGAACAGACAGAATTATAAAACATAATTGCCTCTGCATTTACCTTCATGATGAATAAATGCATTAACAAAATGCTAACAGGTTTTTATGTAATAAGAAAAAAAAATCAAATAAAGTTGATTTAACTGTTTGACACAATTCGCACCCTGGATAAACGAACATTTTCACCAAACCACAAGCATTACGACACAATCTGATCTGTTCAGTTCCTTCCTTGTTCTGCGTCTTGAATTACACACACTGTCTGAAAAAGTTCAACAATGACCTAATCGCACTGCACGAACAATGCATCTGTGTCAGTAGTCTATGATACACTAAATCTTCCTGTCTCCTTTAGCTTAGATGGCTTAATTGCAAATCAAGGATTTGGCGCACCGTCAAGATCCACTATCACACAGCAACAATCAGACAAAGGCGCGCGAGTAATATCATTGCGGGAGGTTGCGAACTTGCGATAGCGCAGAAACTTCACACTGTGGCATGCGGTACCCAATCAGTCTGTCAAGACCACCACGTTCACAGAGCTTTATAATGTGAGAGCCCACTGTTGCAACCCCTGGGAACACGCACAAGTGCACGCACGATGTGCTCGCATACGCACAATCTGTGAATAACAAGGGACCGTGGGGTTGAGTCTCATTAGATATGGACAAACTACAGACCAGACTTCATTTCCATCCAATTAAGAGACACTCAAAGCATTATGGGGGCTTGCTGATTATGATGCAGTACATTTGGGTCGTCTCAGTGCAACAATGTCCCAGTTGTTGACAGAAGAACACTCCCTTTCATATCAGCTGGGGAGGGCATGAGTTTTTTGAGGCGGTTTAACAGACTGTACACGCATTATTAATTCCAATTTATTTTGTAGGCTTGACATCAGGAGCGAGCGACTGCTTAAAGGGATAGTTCACCCAAAAATGAAAATTCTGTCATTAATTACTCACCCTCATGTATTTCCAAACCAGTAAGACCTTCGTTCATCTTCGGAACACAATTTAAGAATACTTTTTGTGCGCAAAAGAAAAAAAATAACGACTTTATTCAATGATTCGTCTTCTCTGCGTCACCCTAGCGCATTTTGGAGAGTATCCACTGAACGCAAACAGCGTATGTTGTTCTGTGTCAGCTGCGCCACGCAGATACGTTTTCTACATTGTTTGTGCTTTGATTTGAACGAAAACAACATATCCGTGTGGTGCAGCTGACACAAGAACATACGCTGACAACATACAAGAACAACATACGCTGTTTGCATTCAGTGGATACTCTCCAAAATGGCACTAGGGTGATGCGGAGGAGACGAATTTAATGACAGAATTTTCATTTTTGGGTGAACTAACCCTTTAAAAATGCTTCCTAGACAGCCTGATTATATCTGTCAGGCCTGATTCGTGTCAACATTCGAGCGATCGTGCACTTGTTAACATGGGAACGTCTCTACATGTTTAAACTGAAATAGTTTGAAGGCTTCTCAGAGTCACACAACTGGGATTACGATTGACACGCTATATTCTCATTAGGATAGTATCTTTTTAAGAAACTCCGTTCTCACAGATCAGCGTTATCTCGTGTCAGAGCGGACCGGTCGGTCCACAGGGCTGGCGATATCAGTCGCTCCTACGGCTGTAATGAATCCAGGACCGGTTCACCATCTCACACGCCATGTTTGCTATCAACAGAGCTCTCAAGGGCTTACAGCGCAGTTCATTAAAGCGGAGGAACAAGAACAAGCCCAGAGGTTATTCTCGCTTTCTTTCTCCTCTCATTTCTTTCATTCGTTCTTTCTTTAAACCACCATCGTTCCGCCTTTGATTTATTATGCAACAAGATCAGCAATTTACTTCAGAAGCTTTCAGTCAGCACTGGAAGAATCGCGATCTGAGGGGGTCTGAGAGCACAAGTTAGTACTGCTTGTTTCAGTCGCACAGTACGCACCTTTAAAACGAAAATCATCGATTTGTTATCGAGATAAAAGCAGCATGCCTTTACCTCAGAAACGTTTAGGCTTCCCCAAGCCAATACATACATCTCTGCCTCCTCCACCACTGATAACAGCATTCCTCAAATACTGTATGGGTTTTAGAGAAACTAATTAAAGCAATTATATCTCCAGTTGGGAGTGGAGGCAACATCTGGGGAGTGGATCTCTGGTTGGGAGGGACGTGAACTGTTTCTCAAACAGTTTGACCGTCCCAAGACTGGATGACAAAAGATGCGTAGAGATCATCTTGTCTTTCTGGATAGCAGCCGAGTTAATATTACAGCCTTGAGTCAAGAAAAAACAATTACTGGCTCCACAAAAGTACACGTCAGACTCAGTATTGCATGAAATGGCTATGAAACTTAATGAACAAGTTTATCTAGAATTTTCCTTTTGCTTAGTTAAAATTACACACACACACAGCATACATAACTAATCAATTATCATGACTGACAGAGAAAAGCAAAAAATAAATAAAATTTTACATTGGTACTTTTATTAGCATGTTACTTCTTTAAATAATAATAACTAATAAGAGTCAAAAAGTTAACCAGAGCTAACTACTGATGGCTTATATTTGCAGTGTGTGACAGTGAAAGGCCTTTGGGAAAAGCTTCAGCTTGATAAAATTCCACAGAATATGAAATTATGCGCAGCGAGCAAAGCACCATGGGAAACATACCTGCCCTTGTAGAACATTTTTGTTGATTAGAATATAACTGAATTGAGTGTAATCAAAGAAATTCTACAATTATATCTGGCTCATTGGAGAAACCCAAGAGAAACAGACTGTGCCACAGGAATGGAATGTACCTACTTATGGCCACCTATTTCAGTCCTGGATGGAAATGGTCATATAAGGTGGAGCCCTAGTCTCATGGTCACTGCTTAAAATAAATAAGTATATGTAATATGGAATGTATTGATTACCTTTGGTGCATGAGAGTTCGAGACTGGACTTCCTTTCTCTTTGGAGTGTTACAAGCTCTTGGTGCATAAAGAAGATCTGTAAAGTTGCAAAGACTAAAGTCTCAAATCCAAAGAGATATTCTTTATAAAAGTTAAGAGTCAGCCAGAGAGAAAATCTTTTCACTGCATTTGACTTAATCACCTTTGTAGTAACTTTAATAAGAATATATATTTATTTTACACAATGAGGAATATGCAGTGTTTTTATACATTTGATTACTTTATACAATGTATGTACTGTAGCATTTCTTATTTGTTCTACTGTAGTTTTTTGTACTATTGCTTGTAATTAGTTTCTTATTCTTTTTTAATCACTGACAATTTACTTATCTTCAGTGAGCGTGAGTTTTTTTCAGGCTAGTATTATTTTTTGTAATATTGACATGAATTATGACATTTCTATGGTATCAAAAATTGTGACATCTTACAGACTTTATTTAAAGCAAAAATAACTATATTGTGATATATATCGCTATTGTGAAATAAAATTACTTATATCGTGATATAAGACTTTGGTCATTTCGCCCAACTCTATGATATAATATAACTTATTACTCTTCTTAGCGTTTTATCGAAGAAAATTATATAGCGATAATTATCGCTATCGTTTTATCGCCCAGCCCTAGTAGGTACATTAAATTCCTGTAGCACACTCTGTTTCTCATAGATTACACTCAATTCAGTTCTATTCTAATCAATAAAAATATTCTACACCCTCAGCGTAAACACACATGGCTTGTCCCGAGCAAGCGAGGTTTGCAAAACGAGCACAAGTGCTGCATTATTTTTCAAGAATTTCATGACAGAGTCTGGCTTCTAACTACCACAAACTCTTCTGCATATTTGCATTTTAATACAAGGTTTGTTTATCCTGGAATCTCTGCTGTAAACTGAATTAATTAGATGTTCAGAATCATAACTGGAAATTAGCATAACGGGGCAGAGAAGAAAGAAGGGGGTGTTTGTTCTTCACGAGACAACAAGCGGTTAATTGTTGAGGGCTGGGGGCGTAGACGGTGACCTGAACTAGATATTACAGTGTAGTTTGACTGATTCAGAGAAGCCAATCTGCATTGTTCTGATTCGTTGTTCTCATTCACTTGCATACACAATAATAACGTGTGTCTGCAAGATGACATGACAAAACTAGAACAACTCCCATTATAATCTAAGCTGTCTATACTGCAATTTGTCAGTGAAACGGTCTACACTGCAAGCATGTGACTCAGAATCAATGACACAGTCTACATTGTAAAGGCACAACTTTGAATTAAAGGGGTCATATGATGCGATTTCAATTTTTCCTTTCTCTTTGGAGTGTTACAAGCTCTTGGTGCATAAAGAAGATCTGTAAAGTTGCAAAGACTAAAGTCTCAAATCCAAAGAGATATTCTTTATAAAAGTTAAGAGTCAGCCACACCTACCTAAAACGGCTCGTTCTAACACGCCCACACATTTCTACCTCACTATGTGGGAAGATTTGCATAACACCTGTCTACACTGCAGCTGCGTACACTGCAAGAATTTGACTTTGAATCAACTAAACGCAGGGCTCTATGAAATCTGTTGTTTTTTCCCCAAAATTATTCCCAAATCAAGTTTTTTTCCTATTTTAATTTTTCAGGATTCCATTTTTTTTTTCCATTTTAGTTTATAAATATAATATAAACTTATAATACAATTTCAGTAATCAAAAAGCATGTCTAATTAATTAAAATTTTACTTTTACAACAATTTATGAAAAGTGTAACAAAAAATACATTTTTAGGTTCCTGTGATTTTTTTTCTGGTAATCAAATGAAGGCATAAAACAATCATTTAATTTATAATCAAATGAAATTAAATTTATTTTGGCAAACAAAGTGCTGCACAACAGAGGTTTACTGTGGAAGAAAATGGATTATTCCTTAAAAAGGATTCAAGTTTTAATAATATCTTTATTATTATTATTATATTCATTATAGGCCTGGGCGATAAAACGGAATTGATATTTATCGACGGTACACCTTCTTCGATAACGATAGAAAAAAAATGTTCGATATAGTGCACGATATAGGCACGTGCTATGAGTGACGCAGACAGCACACACAAACACGAACACATGCTGAAATGAGTGCTGTGCCTGCCTGTGATGAGGAGATTGTGAATAAAGAATGAATATTAGTCGAATTTAAAATAAACATTTGCATTTGAATG